>NW_020525565.1:0-37040 GCF_003368295.1 Carassius auratus | reverse complement strand
CACACAGAAAAGTCCAAAACGGACTCGTAAAAAGTAATTCTGTAACTTCTACCAGGAAATCCCTAAATATAGATAAAAGGAATTATATCTATTATATTAATTATATTTGATTATTATTATATTTGACATTTATGTCCACCTCAATTCTAAAATGATGGCTACAACCCAATGCCAGGGCTAGAAACTGACTGTATTCCATGGGAGAAACAGTCAGTCACACACAGGAGTAGAGCTTTACAATTCTGGAATCACAATTTTTATTTAATTTTATTTAATTTTATTCAAATTTATTTAATTTTTATTTAAAATAATAATAATAATAATTTGAATAGAGGTCATGATTCTCCCACATTTGTATACAGTCAGCTAAACAAAATAGCATGCAATTTAAAGAGGTTCTGAAAAAATGGTAATTGTTGCAGTCAGTATTGTATTTATTTTATTTTATTTTAATTGAATTATTTATTGCAAAATCTGCTCCTCTTCCATGGCTAGACTCTCAGAAAAAAAGGTACAGAAGCTGTCACTGGGGCTTTTCAAAAGGCTAAGTAACAAGTAAATATTAGTACGTAAAATAGATTTATATATATATATATATATATATATATATATATATATATATATATATATATATATATATATATATATATTGAAAAGGTACAGCCCCAGTGACAGCTTTTGGTCCCTTTTGTTCTGAGAGTGTAATATTTATTTCAGAACGATCCCTTGCTCCATGAAGTCAAACAGCAAAAGTTAAGTGACAGTGTGCAAATACTATTGGCTCATTTTGGGTGAAATAAATATGCCAAGACTAGTTTTATATGTCACTGTTTATAACAACGGATATTCATAAGTGCTGCTTAAAAAATATTAGCGACATAAATTAAGAGAATACCCAACTCTCAAGGCACCATTACACCACTGATCATAACTTCCGTTTAACGCTGAATTTAAATGCACAATGTTTTTGAGATGTTAATGTTATGTATCACTGGAGTGTTTTTAAATAATTTTTTTATCACTTTAATCATTTTCTGATCACTTTTATCACCATCTATAATCTGCCTAAAAACATAACATGAACACACAATCCCTCAGATACACCAATATCTTCGATATGTGAGTGCATGAACAACTCCAAAACTGCACATTGAAAGAGATTTGGTATGTAACTGAGTTGTGTAATGAACACCAGGCAAGCAAAATCAATTTTATGCATTCATGCATTTGACGGATCCTTTTTGTAGAAAATGCACAAGGTGGAAGAAGTTGCATGGCATTCAGGCTATACGTTTTATCAATATATGCACTTCCTGGGAATTAAACCCACAAATTACAAAGTTTACAGCAAGCTCTGTCAAATCCTTATGTCCTAATTTCCATATCATTTCATTCAAAGTTTGTTTCTACTATTTCAGTGCATAGTTCTGTGAAGGCCAGAAGTAAAAATGTTTTTTAATTTATAAATATATGCACCAAACCTTTCACGGTGTAGTCAAAACTATGATGATGATCTATTATGAGTCATCTGGGTGAGCTTACACACATGTGCATGTCTCATCTCCACCGTTTACAGCGCCCGTGCTCCTTCGCTGAGGCGAGGGAAATGATATAAACAAAACCTTGAAGAGATCTTTGGAGTGAGCAGGCATGGTGTTTCTTCCACGCTGAGGCAGCTGAAACACTTTATCTAATGGTACTGAGTACTGAGTGGGCGGATCAGAGCCAACCAGAGCAGTTAGCATGCACATGTACACCACTGAAAATCAGGCCACCGGGAATATATCATATGGAACAGCTCCAGCAAATCGGCTCTCCCATACTGCGAGAACGCTTAAGAATGCGGAAAAACATCTGAGGGTTGCAGGGAGGAATACTCTGTCATCTGACAGCCCAAGCAAAGGGTATGTGACTGCAAGATTAACTCTAATAACCTTTCAGCTTGATAATGATAAATGTGGATCTAATAACTTCACTTAAACACCTAGCCGCTGGAGATGAAGTGGCATGTTCACAGATCACATAAACAATGCATCGTTCATCAAGAGACACTCTCCATGGACCTAGAAACCTTGAATTATACATCCACCTTCCCTTGAAAGCCAGCCCAGCATGCCATGTGACTTAAACAGAGGTAAATCCTCAAAAGTAACATGGTTTTCAGAAACAGCACTCATAATATATAAACATCTTTTCTTTATCTTTATTATATAAATCTAGATTCAAAACTCATCTGTTTAGCTGTGCATTTATTGAATGAGCACTGCTCGATGTCCGAACTGATTGCACTGTATTTTACGTATTCACTGTATTTTATGTCAAATCATTTTATATTTTAAAAATGTATTAAAATCATTTTAAATAAGTCTTTTTTAAAAATCTTTTTCAAAAGTTTTTAAATTGCTTGTTTTATTTTTCTTCATTATTATTTTTACTTTCTTTTATGTAAAGCACTTTTAATTACCATTGTGTATATGAAATTAGCTATATACTGTAAATAAACTTTCCTTGGCTTTATTTTGGTTCTGGATGCTGCCTCTTGACAGGTTTAACACCATAAATACTGCGGTGGCCAAAGGCTGCAGGAATGAGGCCATTTTTTTTCCAGTCTCCAGGGGAGCAATTATTGCTGTGCTCCTTTAAGTGTCCTCAAACCTGCCTAAAATAAATCCTACTATTTATTCTTATGTTTGAAACCACAGCCAATGATAGTTTTGACATCTCCCTATGATAATATACAGTATATATATATATATATATATATATATATATATATATATATATATATATATAGTGATCCTTCAAGCCACAGTACGAGTTATCCAAGAATTACAAAATTTTTGGCCACATTAAAAATAAAATGTAAACTTTACCTTGTTTTCAAATTTTATTATATTATATATGAGATCTAAGATTTAGTTTCCAGACACTTTGACAGAGGTAATATATACCATATATATAATTCATCGCCATATATATATATATATACTGCATATACTGCATATTAAAAAGTGTTTCTGTAAATTGAAATAAACCTGAAATATAATCAAATATAAATATTTAATGAAAAACTTGTTGAAATGCTGCCTTGGCAAAAGTTGAAGTTGTAGTACTAAAATCACTGAAATTAATAATTATTATTATTGAAAGATGGACGGACAGACAGACAGACAGATTGATTAAAATTAAATGAAATATAAAAATATAAGCTAATTCAGAATATTAATAAATACTAAAATAAATATTAATAATCATAACACTGTGATGACACTGTATCAATAAAAAAATACAGAATTTTACTGTTATAGATGTACTGTATATACTATAGTTTAATGTGTCTACTAACAAAGACCAACAGAGTAAACTAGAGAGTTTAAAAAGTGTTTTAAGAAAAAACGACAAACTTTTAAGATGTTATTATCTAAAAGTCCACAGGGCTAAAATTGCTTGTGTGTGTGTGTGTGTGTGTGTAGGTGTGTGTGTGCGTGTGGTGTGTGTGTGTGTGTGTGTGTGTTCATGTCTGAGTGTGATATGTTTCTAGCAATTTCTATCTCTCAAATCTCTCTCAGGGGGTCTTGTTTCAGAGAAATTGAGCAGAAAGATTCAGGCCAAGACGAGGGTAAATGTAGGGGGAGCCCACAGTGCTCTAGAGCTGTCCGTCCTGCTGCGGAGCAGAAATGGCGAGTGAGTGCACTTATGAGACTTTCGGCCACTTATGTGTGCTTCAGACTACACTGCCATCATCTTGATTCACAAAGAGGCTCAGTGTTGGAGTATCTGTCTCTCTCTCACTATGCTGTCCTCCCAACTGTTCCCTCGTTTACCTGGTTAACAAAGCACATACGTCATACACTCTCCATAAAATCATCTTATTTTGCTGAATTATGCTACCTGTCTCCCTGGACTCCTCCTGCAGCACAAAGGCCAGATGATAACGCTGAGCACCTCTTTTCAGTGTAAAAGTGGATCGACGGTAAACATGGGGCTTTCAACAGTCATTTGTATAGTTAGTTGAGTAAGAAGTCTGGTGGAAGCACAACAATTTTAGTAAACATGGTTTTGATGTCAACATGAAATCAAAAAGCACACTATTTACTTACTTAAAGGAATAGTTCACCCAAACATGCAAATCTGTCATTTACTCACTCTTAACTGACATATCTGAACCCGTATGGATCCAAAATCACCATAAAATCGCCATATTTCTGCTTTTGCATTGATTCATAGGTTTATTTACTTTATTAACTTATGAACCAACATGGCCAAGTTTATTCACAAATTATGCTTTTTTTCAGATAATTCCAACAAAATAATAATAATAATACAAAACCTGTGCTAATTTAAAGAAACCAAGTTGACAGAAAGATTGAATTCAAGATTTGAGATTCAATATTTACAAGCAATTTTTTAGTAGGCCGGTCATTTTTGACCAGGAATACCAAATTAGGTACAGGATTAAGGCAGGTTTAAGGGTCTTGGCTGAGGGAAAATGCATTGCTGCAATACGAACAGGTGCCAATATGTATTGATTTGAAATTGTGTCGGTTGGCTGATTTGTCTTAATGGAGGGCAGAAGTATCGCTGCATGCTCTGCATACATATTGCCAACCAATGAAAGCTATTGCATGGATTTTGTTCATATTATGCATGCAAATAGTGACTTGTGGCATATCAATTTCAGGCCATAAGAAACTGTGTTTTGAAATGTACTGACCATAAAACAGGTTGGATTCTCAACCCAAGCTCACTGGAAATGCTCAATGTGTTTCTGTCAACATGTCTCCATCTCAAATTAATCTCACATAAAAGCCATGCAATAACATCTCTCACATTAGGGTCAAAAATGTCCACTCAAAACTCAACCATTTACCATTAAATTATTTCATATACAGTACAGACCAAAAGTTTGGACACACCTTCTCATTCAAAGAGTTTTCTTTATTTTCATGACTATGAAAATTGTAGAATCACATTGAAGGCATCAAAACTATGATATAACACATGTGGAATTATATATGGAATTATATACATAACAAAAAAAGTGTGAAACAACTGAAAATATGTCATATTGTAGGTTCTTCAAAGTAGCCACCTTTTGCTTTGACTACTGCTTTGCACACTCTTGGCATTCTCTTGATGAGCTTCAAGAGGTAGTCACCTGAAATGGTTCAGGTGACTTCCAACAATGCTTCCAACAGTCTTGAAGGAGTTCCCGAGAGATGCTTAGCACTTGTTGGCCCTTTTGCCTTCTGTCTGCGGTCCAGCTCACCCCTAAACCATCTCTATTGGGTTCAGGTCTGGTGACTGTGGAGGCCAGGTCATCTGGCGCAGCACCCCATCACTTTCCTTCTTGGTCAAATAGCCCTTGATGCCTTCAGTGTGACTCTACAATTTTCATAGTCGTGAAAATAAAGAAAACTCTTTGAATGAGAAGGTGTGTCCAACTTTGGTCTGTACTGTATATCAACAATTGTCCCATCTGTGTCTAATTTTACTTCCAAGTAATTTTAAGGGAAACATCTGTTCAGATACTTAAATTAAACATCATAAAGACCTCCATTATTTCTAATGAATAATAAAATGGAAAAATTATTAAAGGTCCCATGACATGGATCATTTCTTTATCTTTAAATGCTTTTTAATGTTCTCTTAGGTGTACTTATATTGTTAGTATGATTTTTACATTTAAAATTTAGAAATAAAAAGCATTTTTAGATCCTGATATTAGCCCTCTGGCTTGAATGCTCTGTTTGAAGGGGCGTGTCTGCTGTGAGACTCCGAGTAAACCACAACTGTTGTGATTGGCTGACATCGTTGCATTCGAAATGTGTTCATGTGGATCCCCTCTCAAATATAACGTTACATATATATATATATATGTACTAGAATATGACATATTTTCATATATGCAACACGTTTTCGCACAAAATGCTTTCACCACAGCTAACAGCAAACACATGAATGCAGTAAGAGCTTTGTTGTGCAGCATAACAGCGTCATTCATTGTAAGGGCAGTTTGGGCAAGTGTGCAGATATACTCGTGATGTGTAACAGCTCCGGAAAAAAAGTGAGCTTTCTTTGATCGCTCTCTGTAGTTAAATCAAAATTTAAATAACAGACTTTGTTTCATGCTACTAAGAGAAACAACGTGAAGTTGATCGTTAATCACTGGCTTGATTCACTGATGCATAAACAGTATTAAACGATTTAGAAAGAAAGTCTGTGTGAACTTGAATGATTAGCTACACATCATAAATCACTGATCACAGATCAGGCATTAATGAACACTGTTACTCACTGTTTGTGCCGGTGCTGTTCGAATCCATATCATTAAAGTCTGTTTGAAACGCCTGTGCTGAATTATATGTAAATATTTGGGCGGGCAAAGCAGAGAAAGGGGAGGTAACAATTCTCGTTGCAACGTCACAACGAGGAGATTCAAGATCAGCCTGATTGAGCTTCCATTTTCTCAAAGGCAGAGAAAGATAGAAAAATCTCAATTTACACCGATTCAAATCTCTAGAAACTTGGGGACCATATATCAGGCTAGCGGGAACTCATATTAATGTTAAAAAACCTCAGAAAGTGAAATTTTCATGTCATTGGACCTTTAATACATTCCTATGGGTTTGGTTGATCTGGAATATGGTTTGTCAATATGCGTTGCTAAGACACCACTCAACAGATTGTTGCCCTTGAAAATGGCAAAAACACTTTTGAAGATATTCTTTCCATTCACAGTCATTATTTCATTCACATCCTGGAATACACCAATAAAGTTGTGGAGTTTCACAGTGTATAATAAGTATTCACACGTAGTCTGCAGTGAAAGTGTGCCAGACAAATCGATGTTTCTTATTTCAGAAGTATTTTGTTTGAACTAGCTGGAGTCATATGCGAAGGAGCATGTGACTGTTGCACTGCGGTGGATTCTTCTGGCACAACTAAAGTAAACAGTTTATTTTATGTTTGTATACATTTTGATGTGCTAGCCATTGGATGGCATGTTATTGATTTCATCCCTTTATCTTGAATGAAATCAAAGTATTCCTCAAATTTTAAGTCTTGGTTATGAATCTCACTGTGGCACAAAATAAATGCATTGTTCCCACGTGAAAGGTGTTTAAACCCTCATTAAATTTCCCATGAGACTTTCGACGTGATCCATTCAAGGTGGGGCCAAAATGCTTCAGTGCACACTTCTAAATCGCCTACTCAACTTTTAAACTCTATTTTCCAGAAGCCACGTATTTCTTGACAAGGCAACCAGAGTGACTTTTCTCACGTTCCATTAGGTTCCTGTCAATAAGACCAGGCTAAAATTTGTGAAGATGAAAAATTAGATTTCAGAAGCAGGTCTGCAAAGCAGAGGAATGGTGAGTTTAAAGTAAAAAATGACTTTTTGGCCTAGAAACCACACTGTAGATCCTGAAAATGCACACAACAGATGAGTCCTTCTCAGGAAAGCCCTCAGGAAGCATTTGCAATGCTTCCAACCATTAGATGATAAATGAATGACTGTGAGCGAGCTAAAATAAAGCCTGAACTATTTCGGTTGGCTAAATCACCGTTATTTGGAGGCATTTTTTCCATCTCCAATTTTAAATTCATGAACTGTTACAAAACTCACATCATTACTAATTCTTAAGTTTCATAATTTGATTTGATTTTTTATATATTTTTTATTATTATTATTTTTATAGGATACTGGAACCAATCATTTTCAACAGATAAATCAGCATAAACTATTGGTTTATTGGTACATGAAAACGAGCAGGAGTGGTATTATGGATCGATACGTAGCTTACCATAGAACAGAGATGTATACCTTCAGAAGATGGAGTTTAATGGCCCCGAGGGTTGAAACTGCACTGAAGATGGAAATATACATTTGAGCTATTACACCTTCTATTTTGTGCTGAACATATTTCTTGTTTCCTTTGGTTAGATGTAAACACTGTAGAACACAGATTATTAATACTGGACCCAGAATGCACGGCTGGCGGCAGATTCTGTGTTGAGTAGATGAAGAATGTCGGAATCTCAGGAAGTTATTTGCTTCAGATATTGATTTGCTCTGGTTTCATTATGCCACGATTGTATGTTAGAGTTTCAGGCTTGCAGCTTCACCAGTCATTTTCCAAACATACTCAGATCTAAATGCATTTTAATTTGGTCTTGCATTATTGAAAGAAAAAAAAAAGAATATAATAAAAAGGTATAATTTATATGACATACAAGTCAATAAGTTTCCCTCCAATTACATTTGTATGGAAGTCCTAAAAGGCCATAGATGATTATGATTTTTCTTTCTTGTTTTCTCGTAAACCACAATTTAATTTTCTCATGATCTCCACATGATGAAAGTTGATTTCTCTTGAGCAGGCCTTAATGTTATCTTGAATCTTCCCGGCATAACACAAGTAACTCACAGTTGGCAGTATAGAACTGAATATAACTGATGGGATGTTATATACTTACACTCACACTTGCTGTACACATACTGTACACATACTTATTTTTGATCGCTACAATTTGTGCAGTATTGTTCAGTAATGACAATTAACTTATAAATGTTAAATGCTTGAATATAATTATTTTGCTTGTACTTTGCTTAATATGATAATTATCTGTTATCATTACATTGTTACTGCTAGATGACTCACTACCGCAATAGTGTTCGGTGTGATACTAAACTTATTGCTTATTAAAAAGACAATGTTGACATCACTGTATAGTATTCTCTGTGCACCTACAGTATATCTTTATTTGTGCATCTTTGAAGTACATGATTGAGAGTTAATAAGCGAGGATTATATTGTGTTTATCTAGGACGCACTTCAATAATGTATTTGTAATGTGCGTCTTTGTACATATGTTTACATTTATTGTTAATCATTTTAATTGTTAATCGTATTATTTCTACATTTCTTTGTAGGAAACCACACACACACACTCACACATAAATACTCTTAAGCTCGTAACACACATATCAGTATCAGCCTATCCTTCATGACTAATAAAAATTACAAACAAATTATATATAATTTTATTTCAAACAATGAGGAAAATAAAGTGAGTTGAATCCAAGCAGTTCTAAAAGATTTTAGACTAGTTTTCTGTATGCCTTGTTGTTAGACAGTATATATTACACAATAGACAATTGTTAATTAATATAAATAAAATGTTTAGTGTGCTGGGAGGTGGGGGTCAACAGTGATTTAATAGCCTATATTTATTTATTTAATGTAGACAAAATATGCTGAGATATACCCAACACAAAGTGGCGCACGGTTAATTTTTCGATCAGAAGCGCTTTAAAGTTGTGTTCGTTACTATAGCAACAGCAGGTTCATGTTGCATTGTGTTTTAGCACATTGAAGTTCATAACAAAAACATGTCATTCTTACTGTTGCCACAAGAGATGTTAAAGAGTAAAGTGTCATCTTCTATATTTAAACATTTGGCAGATGCTTTTATCCAAATGTGACTTATTTTGTTTTTAACCAAGGCAAAAAAAAAAAAAAAAAAAAAATCAATAAAGTTAATGCATCCTCAGGGAATTGAACCTATGACCTTAATATATGGCTAAGACCATATGCTCTACACTTTGAGCTACAGGAAAGTGTAAGTCTCCATAGATAAGTGTCTCTTTCATCTGCACTTTCAGGTGAAAAATATAAGCCAATTATATCTTTCAAGTAAATTTCCAGGTGCAAAATCTGCCATCTTCAAATGAAATTTGAGTTGAAAAATCTACAATTTATCTCTTTCCGATGAATTTTCAGGTGAGACATCTTACAGTTGTCTCTCTCAGCTAAAAATCCACCAACTGTCTCTTTCAGACGAGAACAAAATATCTATCTATCTATCTATCTATCTATCTATCTATCTATCTATCTATCTATCTATCTATCTATCTATCTATATATATATGTGTGTGTGTGTGTGTGTGTGTGTGTGTGTGTGTGTGTGTGTGTATGAACTGTCTTACAGTCTTAATGAGCAAGTTCAGAATTATTATTTCTGAACAGTAATACCAGAACATACACTTCTGCTTGTGAATATTTATGTATACTTGCAGCTAAGTATCTTTAAAAAAATTATATCTTTGCCAAATGTGATGCCACTAACCACTGAAACTTGTAAATCTAGTGATTAGTTCTTCTTCAGAGCGCTCGTATCCACCCAGTACCAGACAGCGAATAGTAACTTCCGATTATATCATATTTGGCAGTTTTGTGTGCAGCATGCAACAGAAGATCTGTTAAAGAACTGTAGGCGTGACATGTGAGGCTAAGACTGTAGATGCAGGCTTATTAAAATCGAAAAAGTTGAGGAAAACACCACATTATGACAGACATCAGCACTATCACAGAAAAAAAAAAACAGTCCTTTTTTAGAAAGGCAAATGCTATGAGTGCTGCATCAGTTTATCTTGAGAATATTTAGTGCCCCTAATAAAGTAATCTGTTACCTGAGGGAAAAGCTCTTAAACTGCTGCTGACCTGTGCGGATGTGTTTGCAGACATCGAGAACTTCCTTCTCCCTGCGGTAAGGAAGTGTGACTACGAAGACACAAATTGGACTTCCTCACAGAGTTCGATTGTGAGAGTGCCGCACACCCCCTGGCAACAATTACTGCCTCGGCTAACGCTCATCAACAGCTCCAGCCCGTGAGGATGACTTTGTAAGAACAACTCTTAATTCAATTCCACAGCTGATTCCTGGACACAGACATCTAACTTCTGAAGCTCAGATTTTCCCCAAAGGTTTGTTGTGCTGAGGGTGAATAACTGAAAAACTATCGCTTTATAACTGATGCCGAAGTGTGTTCGAAAAAATGGTTTGATCCATTCAGCTTTTACCGAGCTAAGCTCATCAAAGGTGAAGACAAAGATCAAGTAGATTTTGTACTTCTCCAGATCAAAGATAAACTTTTTAATTCTCAGGCAATTTGCCTGTGGCCTAGAAAAACTGACAGGCAACAGAAGGGTTGAATGCTTATTTTATGCCCCAAAAGAGTTATAAAAGGAACGTTTTGCATATTTAAGGACAGTTTTGAATGGCTAATACAACCTGTCCTTTAACCAATATGCTCGTAGATCGTTTGTCCAAATCCCTGAAATACAACACATCAGAGCATATACTACAATTTTGCCCCTATCTGCAATAGGACATTTTCATATTAATGTTTTGTACTCTTTTATTTGCGTTATAATTCCGGTTTTGTGTAGCTCAGTTGGTAGAGTATGTTGTGTTATATGACTATATGTAATAATTAGGGCTGTCAAAAATAGCGCGTTAATGACGTTAATTAGTTGTTTGTTGTTAATTACGTCAAATTTTTTAACGCATTTCATGCATGAGCAGTGTGACAAATTATTCAGGTCAGGAAAGTCTCGTCGATCTCTGTATTTCTCAAGATAGTAAAAATTAGCGGCGAGCGCCGCAACGAAAACACCAAAGAAGCTTAAGGTTTTACCCCAGTTACTCTCAAATACTTCATGCCAAGCTCGATAAACAGAGACGACTTTGGTAGTTGATACGCTGGAGCTTCTTCCTGTTATAGCGTCCTGTGTTTCACACTGCGCATGCGCAGAACGCCTACATGCAATGCAGCGAAAATTACAGCTGTTTGGGAAAGCATATGCATTTTTACTTGGTTTTACTGGCACTTGAAGCCTTCAGAACGTGAAAATATCGATCCTAAAGTATTGTGGCAGAGCAAATGATCACCTCCCAAAAACAAGAGTGCCCAGAGTGCTGCTTATGTGATGGTGGCGCATGTTTGTGTTTCTGAGTTCATTCCTTCGAGTTTCTCTATGCATAATTTCATAGATATGTGGCTATATTTAACCACTGGTTCACCTAAAACTCTTACACTATCTGTAGTTAAATGGCATGGTTTGATATAGTGCTCAGGTAAATTTGATCTAAGTAAATGTTAAACTTTTGAAATTCAGAAAAAAAGAACCACATTGATGAATCAATACATGCAAATTATGTATCTGTGTCCTGTTATTAATCTTTTGGTATGCATTTCAGAAAAAAATGGTTAGGATTCAGGTGTAATTGCAAATAGTGATTAATCCTGATTAATCCACTGAAAATTCTGATTAATTTGATTAAAAATGTTAATCATTTGACAGCCCTAGTAATAATGTGATCATGGGTTCGATCCCAGAGAACACACGTGCTCATTAAATGTATATGCTCTATAAATCATAATTTTGCATGATTTCTGTGAGAGGTAGGTTTAGGGGTGGGGTTGGGTGGGGTCATTTGAGTGAATAAGCCAGCTAGTAAAATATGTGCAAATTACTGTTTGTATCAATAAAGTAAAAAATGATGCACATTCCATTTAAATAAACACACATAAGGTAATTACGTTTTTTCTCAGAAAAATTTAAATTCTGTTCATGTCTATATATAAATTCAGAATTGCAAGATATAAACTATATAGAAAGACATTTTAAAAGAATTCTGAGAAAAAAAGTCATGATTCTGAGATGTAAAATGTCAGTATGGTGAGATATAACTCGGAATGCAAGAAAAGAAGTCAGAATTGTGACATAAAAAGTCCTAAGTACAACAAATTTTGACTTATTTTTTATTTATTTTTTTTAATTGTGAGACTCTTTTTATCACAAATATATGTTCGATTCTGTGTGAAAAATAATAAAAAATAATAATAAATAATAAAATAAAATATAACAACATATAAAAAAGTCATAATTGTTAGATGTTTTGGAAGAGGATTTGGGCCAAGCAATAAAAAAAAAATAATAATAATAAAAAACCCATCTCAAGATTAAATTCATTTTAATATATAATGTTATGTCATTATATATTATTACATTTCAAAAATATTCAAATATTCAAAATATTGAAAAAAAAAATTAAATGAAATGTTGATAATAAACCCATTAAATTGCGAGAAAAAAAGTCATTGTGTTTCGAGAATTTATTTTTTTACATTACGAGAAATAAAAAGTCAAAATAAAATGCTGAGAATAAACACATCTGTGTCATGTTCATTTGATCTGGTTGGACAGTGTTTGATAGCATCTGTAGTGGTGCAGGTCGTAGAGCGTAATGCTCGTGGATGAAGTATGTGATGCACTCGACAAAAGATCGATTCTGACTTTAGCCAAACTCACTCTTCTTCCTCTTTTCATCACATACCACATTGGATGCTACTTACAATAAGTAGATTCTCGTAATTTAATGAGTTTATTCTCAAGATTTTATTTAGACTTTTTTTTTTTTTTTTTTTTTAATTGAAAGATTTTTCTCGATAACACAACTTTTTTCTTGTAGTGTCTTCTCGAAAACATTTTTTTTTTCTCTCTCATATTTTAATGTGTTTATTCCCAGCATTTTATTTGGACTTTTTTCTCGAAATTTCACAAGTTTAATCTAGCATTATAATGACTTTACTCTAGAGATTTTTTTATTATTTGGACCTATTCCTCTTCCATAAAATGTAAACTCAGTATTGTGAGAAAGAAAATAATAATTGTGAGATAAATGTGGCAGTAACCTTCTTTTTTTCATTCTGTGGTGGAAACAGGCTTCCATACATTTCAATCACACTGCATGTTAAACTCATAACCTATTCCTGCTTGTACAATAATAGTTTATGGGCTTCCAGAAATATTTCCATTCCATTAATTACAAGTTTAAAATATAAAATTGTTTCCTCATTCATGACCTTCACAGCATGCAAGAATGTAACATTAATCTTAAACCTCACTTTAAATTTACCTCAATTTTTAGTAGACACAGTAGACACAGCTCTAAATAAGATTCTCAGGATAAATCACAAAAACATCAGTCACAACAAACTGATTTGCATCAATATATGCATGAGAAACAAATCATTTTCAAAAATATTTAGCCACAGAAACAGGCTTCTGCTGCTTTTTGGTTTACGGGGTATAGAGATATGATTTTGGGGTTATGAAGCATACAGATGCAACCACAAACCGTAGAAGTGTTTGACAGATGGCAGCAGACTTTAGTTCCACACCCACATCTGTTATTTCCATCTATTTTATTTTTTAAATAGACAAAAAATAAAGAATGAGATTTGAGATATTTTCAGTGAATAACAACTTTTTTTTTTTTTTTGCATATTCCTCACATAACGGAATTTTCACACTGGTACATTGTTCCTTTGAAACACGCAATGACTACACATACTGTAAATGGACATAAACTGTACTAAAGTACAGTACGTTTCTAATTAAAAAAAAATATATGTATATTGCCCATGACACTCATGACTCTAGCCTTTGCTTGCCTATATGAACTTTATTTATTCATTTATTTTAATAGAGCTATATTGGATACAGTTGGGTAGACTAAACACTCACATAAACTCAATAGTTCAACCGTTCTTACCTAAACTGCAAGTTAAGACATCAAAGGCACATTTACAGCACAAAGATAACATTGACGTTTTTAACCACAAGAAAACATACTGCTAATTGAATTGCGTCTCAAATGGCAAGACAAACTCAAGCTGCTCAGAGATAGAGAAAATAAGACAGCTCTTTTCACAGACAGTATAACACGTCTGCCAGAGAACATCGTGACAACCTTGAGTGACTGACTTTCTCACAGAAGACAAAACAGAACATGACATATCTTTAGAATGGATTCTGAACAGATATCACTGCAGAAGTAAAAGCTAAATTGAAATATATTAAATTGAAATAGGCCTGATGAATAAAGTTTCAATATATAATTTATAATCATTGCATGTTCACTCATAAAATGTTTGTTTACGTTTTTATTCTGGTTATATAACACTCTTTTTAAACATTTATCACATTTATCCTAAAAGAAAACTCAATACATTTATTGTAAAAAAAAAAAAAAAAAAAAAAAAAAAAAATTATATATTATATATATATATACATAATACTATTTTAGATATAATATGCAATCTCAAAAATCGATATACTTATAATTAAGCAATAAAATGTATTATAATATTTTATCATATCAATTGTATAATTATATTTTCTGCAGTCATTATACATTTATTATTATTATTATTATTATTATTATTATTATTATTATTATTATTATTATTATTATTATTATTATTATTATTATTATTTGTTCCATCTGCATAACTAAATCACGTCTGGACAGACGATTAAACATTTATACATTTGAAATATATCATAAAAATAAAAAAGAGTCATCTTTTATCTCAGTTGTATACTGCAAACATACATACTCAGTTATCATATTAATTTGCTAAATAATTGTATGGGCATTAAGTTGTCAGAAATCCTTTTACAGTAAGTAGTATTAAGTATGTTTATCCTGCTTACAAGTACAAGAAGTCGAGCTTCTCAAGTGATATTGATTATAGCTCTGAAGTCAAGATGAACTGAAGCGTACCAGAACATTTACATTGTTCAGAATATCTAATGGCTTTATTAATACTTTTCAAACCTTTGATCTATTCCAAAGAACACTTCAAGTGTTAAACTTGTAAAAGTGTAGTCACAAAGGTCAAATCTTTATCAGCAGAGAGCTTGTGCAGAATCTGTGCTGCTAAGATATTCTATTCACTTCCTCTCATTATAGACTTTGCCGTCCGAAAGACAGAAACCCCTCTACAGGAGTGAACTTTTCATCTCTCAAGGACTAATCTTTGAACGGCACATGAGTGCATCTGCAATCTAATAAATCACTGTCTACCTGAAAGTGTCTACAGCTAAGGAATTATGATCAGGGACGAGCACAGGGGTAACACACTGGCTCTCTGCTGGAGGGCAAGAGCGTTTGGAATTAAATGCAGCGCTATATGATACACCGCTCAGCTGCATCTGAATCCCTGGTCTGTTTTCAATTTAACTTGTCCACTGTGAGTAAATTTAATGTATTAAGGAGTCACTTCATGCGTTTTGACCAATTGGATCGCTGGGTGTGTGTTTCACACTAGGCCACATTAATGTGTCTCCACAAAATGGATCTGATCTAGTATTCCCGTGCTAAAGCTCGCTCATTTTCAGAATGCAGAGTTTCCAAACTTCTGCATGCTGATGTTTCTTTAAAAGGTGTAACCGTAAGTTTACAATCTTTAATATCTATAGAAACAAAAAAAAAAAATAGCTAAGCAAACTTAAAGTTATAATTTAGAAGAACAACATTTTACGCAGTTACATGGAGAAAGCTTTGAATGCCTTGCTACTGCTGCCTGAAAGATTGCTTGAGTAATTAATTAAACAGAATTATTCCTTTCCAAATTAATCATCGCTATTTTTGATCATAAACAGCTGACAAATTTCCCACTTCTGAACACATTACTGTAAATCACACATCACTGTCACCAAAAGATGTCAATGATTTAACGAGAACATCTTGTGTTTTAACACCAATAATGGCAAAAACAAAAGTCACAAACACAAAATTCTTGCATTTGCAATAAAAAACTTTTTTAATGTGAACACGAGTATCTTTAAACAACAGAACTGAACTTTATGTCTTGCTGTACTAGTCATTTGCCGCCATCTTTGTGAATCTTTGTGAATTATGTACATTATTGTCATTTTTTCGCCAGTTTTGGCCAAAATATAATTCAAATGCAAGCATCTTCATACATCACATTATAAACTTTTTGTTGCACTTTACTTGTCAGTAGCCACTATCTTTGTGAAGTATGTAAATGATTTTTTTCTCGCTAAATTTAAGCATGATGGTCCACCCCTACATTTTTTTAAATAAAAATAATAATAGAATAATAAGGTGTAAAACGAATGATGAATAAAATCGTACGATTTCATAAGGATTCCAAAAACTTAATATAGCTATAAATTGCCATGAGATTGTGTTGGTCAATCACTGAACAATTCATCTTAGTTCTATATTTCCATTCTCTTCATTTTCTGGTCATTGTGTAAATAAATTTGTTAAATCACATGTAAGTGCATGTTTTGCAAAGTCTGCACTATGGAAATGTCTTAAAATTGATATATAATGCATAATAACAGGCAAAGAGGGATAAAAGGGACAGCTATGCTCGTTTATAGAAATGCTTCAGTTTAACCACATGCATGATTCATTATTTAAAAAGGTACAGAGTTCAAAAGATACTGCAAAACAGGAATGACCATAAGAAGCATGGTATACAGTATAAAGTGTGTATACATTTGTCAGGTTACCAGAATCAAATAGCATAAATAGTTTTACTGCATACTCATCATGGGTCTTCATTTACGCCTTCTCAAGCAGCCTTCAGTGCACAATCTAGTTGATTAAACCACACTATGATTGAAAATGAGCTGAAATTTGAAGTCATTTTGGGTTCATTTCATAAGCACAAATCAAACCGCCTCTCTTCCCACACACAAACACACAGACAGAGGGAGTGACAGCCTCGCTTCGGGTATTTGCTCCGTAAAATCTCAGCTGACAATCCTCTGGTATTATTACATCAAGTTAAATAAGAAGATTGAAGTTACAAAGGAAAACTAGAAGATGAGCCTGAAAGAGTCTAGAGAGTAAATAGAAAACAGGATGCGGTTTTTATAAAGCCCTCTGATGAATGTTAGCTAAACAGCGAGCCAGAATCACAAAGGTAGGAAAATGGGTGCTGGGATCATAAATTCTTCCTCCTACCTGAAACGCGCCTGGGTGTCAGCAGTAGAGTGTGGATATTCCTGGAGGCTGCAGCTGGCCTACATATGCTCAACGCCGTTTGATTTGTCCTCAGCAGTGGCTTTTCCTGACGCTGGAAAATTCCCATTTCCTCTGGACTGATCCAGGTGGTCTCAAGAGCTAAAGTGTTGTTTAGATAAAACTGCAAATGAGAAAACCGAAATCAATTACAGGATGATGAAAACTCAAAATTTCCCCAGAACAGTTGGTCTTGCATGCCCACGGCCACGAGGGGATATGAGTATACACCAGAACTGCTTTTACAATGAATGGGAAGTTATTAAGGTGCAATTATGCTTTTGCAAACATTCCTACTTTGGTTAATCACATCTCATAAAAAAATAAATATTTTTTTTTTTTTTTAAATAAAAAAAATCTGAAAAAAATAAGAAAGTTGCCTATACATGTGCCTCTTTGCATTCATTAATATTATATTATATTATATTATATTATATTATATTATATTATATTATATTATATTATATTATATTATATTATATTATATTATATTATATTATATTATATTAATAGAAACTTTATATATATATATATATTAATCCGGGTGAGACTCTTTGATTTAGTAACGAGAGAAAATTAGAAGACATTCTGTATTACCATGAAAAGAACATTGCTTAAAGTTAATACAAATAGGCTAATATATATATATATATATATATATATATATATATATATATATATATATATATATATATATATATATATATATATATAATTATTATTATTATTATTTATTTTATTTTTATTTTATTTATTTTTTTGATGAACTATGGCATTCCTTACAGGTTTTTTTAGATTTACACCCCAAAACTGAAAATAATCAAATACCATGAATGCTTCCTTTACCTTGTAGTCAGGCACACGTTTTTCCACCCAGCCCTTGCCGTAGTGTGGAGGCAGGACCGTCCGGTATACTTGAGGAAAAACTGGAAGTAGATCCACACTTGCAGAAGGTTGGAAACCCAACACATGATGCCTGGCCGGCATCTCCCACTGGGACAGACAAGCAGAAGAGATGTTTCTGAGATTACCACTGAGATCTTTTCAGGTCCATTTCATTAAGAAGAAGTGAAGAACTGAATCAGACCTGGGTGGGATGGAAAGCTGTCAAGAAAGCATTTTAGTTACAGGGATTTTATGGGAAAGTTATGGAAGTCTGTTTTGGCAAAACGGATGCTGTTCTTCGGCTATTCCACCATCTGCAACAGGATACATGCTAAATTCCCAATTATCAACACAAAACATTAGATGTTTTTTCCTCATAACACTGATTACAGCAGATATTTCTGGAACAGGGAAGGTTTAATTACTACAGTTTTACATGATGACAACAATCACAGTCATGTCTGTAATTTTTTTGTATCTCATTCAATAACTACAGAGAAACCATTTGTTAGTGGATCTGTACTGTGAATGATTGGGAAATTGACTTCTTTTAACATCCATGAAGACTTTTCGATCCAATTATTATTATTTTTTTTTTCTATTCTTTATAGTGGAAAAACACATTTTTTTTAAGTTCTAAAAAGTTATTCACATCTCTCTCTCACACACACACACACACAAAGTTTAGGAACTTTATTCTTAATAGTGCAAGACTATCAGTGTTTGGATTTGTTGAATCACCAGTGTAACCATTTGGGCTGCAATAGCCATCTTTTATTGTCATAAATGTAAAAATATGATGACCTGAAGGCTGTGTAAGATTATATTGATTGTTGGATGTTGTTGTTGTTGTTTTTTTGGCTATCCTTTAAACTTACTATAAGCACACAACAAGTCAATATGAAATCAAAACTGGCCTTTTTAAAAACCCATTCCTGATCCAAACCACCTTTCAGTACTTTAATATAATGTTCAGTATCACTCAAAAACACATCATATTACAAAGGACAAATGGGTTTTGGACATCATTACATGTTGACTTTGAAGCTAGGAAAGTTCTCTGCTGATTACGCTCTATATCTGCTTCTTCTACGTTCAGAATAACACCCTGTTTTATCATGCTCGGTTCTGCGTCAATGCCTCTCTGCAGTAGCAGTCAATCAAAGGCTTCTGAAGGCTGTCTGCAACTCAAAGTCTCTGTTTAAATAATATACTCTTTCCTCCCACTGTCTCTGTCTCTAACTCTCTCTCTCTCTCTCTCTCTCTCTCTGGTTCCAGTGCAGTTTGACTTGAGTTCATGTTTGCTGGCTCCTCTGAACAGCTCTTTAATGATGTGAAAGCACAAAGTTCTCAATGCCAGGGCTGTGGAGCAATGGTGATCATGCCTCTGCCCGGCACACAGATTAAATGTCACGCTGAGTTTGAGTCGTGAGGGGGAAGAAACCACAGATGTGAGGGTCATCTTGAGCACAGTGCCTCTAGTGATGAAGCAGCGGAGCTGATGGGAGGTAATGCATAGAATTTAGATTTTCTGCTTTAACAGTGGCAAGTTCTCCAAAAGTGATGTTGATAAAATGTTATCAACATCAGATACTGTCCTGCACATTTCAGTCCTTACTGGTCCCATTATTAGGCATATTCTAGCAGCTGCCAGTCCTCTAAATAAAATTGTTTCAAGATTTAATCAAGACCTTGAATCATTGTATTAGAAAGGCAGCTTCACTTTGCTAAATCATTATCACAGCAAGTCAAAATGCTCAGACGAAGAGCTTTGTGTGTGTGTGTGTGTGTGTGTGTGTGTGTGTGCTAGTGATTTAAAACTGAACTTAGTGATGTGAACTAATCTTAGTTCTGTGATTTACAGTATATTTGTATTTACTGCACAAATGGTAGCTGCATATCATACACAAAGTACTATAGGATCACTGGCTAATACTACAAAAACTAATATTTTTGATTTAAAAAAAAAAAAAAAAAAAAACATTTTTGGGTTATGACCTTTGACCTTTGGCCAAAAAGAAAACCATTTATGCTGCCTTTTACGACCTCTCAAGTCATATTTACAACTGGGAAGATTTAAGGCAAAAACTATATTATGGACACAATCTTATCCTTAAGGACAATTGTAATGCATTTTAATTGCATTATTTAACCCTGTAGAGAAATGTCCTGAAGCCTAACCCTTAGTAAAAGTCCAAAACGTATTATTTTTATTTTTTTTTGACAAAACTTTCATAGTGAAAAACTTATCCAAAAAAAAAAAAAAAAAGTGAAAGGAGGCCCCTAGGAGTTTTCCATTTGATTTGGTAGAAGCAAATGTTTTGGATGCATGTGATTTATTATACATAGACTTTCATGTTGTCATGCACACCATATCAAATATCTACATAAATTCTGAAATCTTCATTCATATAAATAATAGAAGACATCAGTCTTTGAAAAGTAACGAAGATCTCCCAAAACATTGGGAGTGAACATCTAAGTCTATATTCTATATATTGCTATCTGTATTATTATATACATTATAGCTGCTATTATATATTTATCAGTTCGGTACCTTTGCAGAAACAGAGCCTTAATATACACAGTAAGCAAACCAAAAGCAACTGTGGCAACAAGGAGATGAGAAAGAAACCTTTATGAAAGACTTGGTCCTTGTAGGCTATAATTCAGTAATGAGTCATACATTAATTCATTCATTAATTGTAAGAAATTACTCTTTTTAAACTCTATAAAATGTTCAGGAGAAAGTGGGGGATTTTTATTTGCATGTGAAGCCCTGTTACCTGAGCACTGGGCAGACTGAACTGATTGATGGTCGCGGGTTCCGCGGCGGCAGCGCGCATCACGGGCACAAACGGATCGCAAGACATCTGCCATCCCGAGACCGTCTGAATCACCGGAGGAGGGCGAGAGGAGATGAGCACGGGAGGAACAGATCCCACCCTACACATTCCGGAGGTGGTCGGGACCATCCATAGCCACGGAGGAGCTTCGGCGCTCACGTGCCACAGCTGAGGCTGAGCTTTAACGCGCTGGACCGGGATCATTCCTGCTGCATCCTATATAGATCAAAAGAAGGATGGATGGAGAGTGAAGAAGCTGTCTGTGGAGTGGAAAAAAGATAGATAGATAGATAGATAGATAGATAGATAGATAGATAGATAGATAGATAGATAGATAGATAGATAGATAGATAGATAGATAGATAGCGCACATGTATCCGCGTCTCCGATTGACAAAACTGGGCCACTGTCTGTACATATTCCGTAATTTATGCACAGTGTTGTGGGTAACGCGTTACAAAGTAACGCGTTAGAGTACTCTAATTACTTTTTTCCTGAAATGTGTAACTTAACGCGTTAGTTTCGTGCGGAAGTAATCAGTAACTTCGTTATTTTTTTAAAAAAGTAATCCGTTATTTTAAGGAAAGGAAAATCCCGACTGCAGCCTACTTTTTGTCAGACAGTAGGCCTAGGTCTACTGTGCCACCTGCGGATGTATCAGCGGAGCCGAAGCTCTGTGATCGTAAAGTCAATGGCTGTGATACGTCTGTGCCCTGCGCCTGACCCTGTGTGTGTGTGGCTTTTTTTTCGAACTCCCGGCAAGATGGCAGAGAGGACAGCGTTTGGGTTATGGAAGTACGCACATTATTTTCAATTTGTCAACGAAAAAGAAAGGAACATAACGGTAAAATGCACACTCTGTGAGTGACACTTTTTATAATAATTAGTTCGGCTATTAAGCGATTTGTCATTTGCCTGTGTGGCAGTGAAGGATTTAATTCGGTCGGTTTGTTATCATTTTTGTTTGACAGGCAGCTGTTAATTTCTGTTAGATCGTTGGCTGGCTGGTTGTTCATCATTTCTAAATGGATTTAAATCTGCAAGCCTGTTTAAGGTTGTGTTTACAAGTAAGCATACTTGTACTTTGATAACTGCATTATTTAAAGTTAAAGAAAAATCTGGAGTTATCTTGTGGTGCTCATAATATACAGTAGCCTAGGCTACCCGGGCTGGGTAGGTGCGAATTTTGATTAATAATATGTTCTGTGATAATAAATAAATAAAACGCCATGTGGAATAGCCTATTGCTGACTGTCTTTCCTGTTATTGTTATCCAGTGTTAATTTAGTCGGATGACTGACGTTATTCATTTTCGGGAGTCACGACTTTTAGGTGCATTTAAAGGGGCCGGGGGCTGTGTCTGTCATGTGTGAGCCGCTGCGAACTTCTTTTAATTTTTGGTAACGCATGAGTACTCTAACGCGTTACTTTTATGAATAGGTAACGCTGTATCATAACTGATTACTTTTAATTGATGGTAACGTTGTAACCTAACTAACTACTTTCCAAAGTAACTATACCCAACACTGTTTATGCATGCATGACTGATTTAAATGCATGGCCAAAAAAAAAAAAAAAAAAAGTAACGTAATAGTAAGCTATGTGTAAGCGAATGTGTTCATTGGGTACAGACAATATTACTGTAAACGTTAGGGTACTTTGAAATTCAGAATATGTATAAAAAATACGCCCGCTGAAACATAATATAGGCTCCCCTCCCAAATTCTGCAGCACATGCATGCGCATGGGCTAAAACAGGTGGATGCAACGCAAAAAAAAATAAAAAAAAATATATATATATATTTGTAACTTAAATGGAAAAAGTTATTCAGACTCGTTCACTAAAATAACAAGACTGCGCCTATGAAACTTTTAATAATATTAAAAAACAAAAAACTACACAGTTCAGAAATCTCTGAAAGTTGATGGATATTTTAGCACATATTACAAAAGCACAAAAACGTATATGCGTAAATTATATTAAATGCATAACCAGAACTCAAACATCACCACAAGACAATTCTTTCATTAGCCTGTTTTCTCCACGCAGATAATCATATACCTGCTATCACGAGAATCAGAATCTGAAGAAAAAAAGAAAAGAAAAAGAAAAAAAAAAGCCCATAGATTTATCTAAACAGGCTCCCTTTCCAAAAGCTCATTTACACAGGAGCAAGGCTCTTATTAAGGGCTTTTCTGTGTAACTTAAACGGAAAAGTTATTATTATTATTATTATTTTTTTTTTTTTTTGAGTGTTTTTATTTGTAAGATACACCAAATATTAGATCCAAACTCACCTACTCTATGAGGGGTTTGAAGAATCCCTTTAGTTCAACATAATTTATGTTTGTTAGTGTTTCGTTGGAAATCAATAAGTAATGCAAAATACAAGCAGGTCAATTAAAAACGAAACTGTATCTGCAGACGAAGGTTTTTAAGAATATCCGGTAAGAATGGTGCCCAAAGCGCAGAGAATACACGGATCTCCGTGCGTGCGTTCACGCGCCGTGGATTGCGCTCTCCATGTGCACGATCACACCGGCGGGTTGTTCATCTCGCTCACAAGAGCTCCGTGGGAATCTCGTGGAAACCTGTTCACTGTCAAGCCGACGATTCTTCAACCTCCCGCAGTGGTGACTCGGAAAGCAACGCAAAACCATCCCTAATCACATTATAATCCTCTATTTCTCATTCATGCTTGTAGAACTTGTGTTTGCTATGTAGACAATCGTCGTGGATGAACAGATAGCCTAACAGATATGCTCTGTTGAAAGTCCTCCAGCTGGCAGTCCAGACCGGGTGCATTTGCTTTCTGAGCGGATCTGATGGCGCCGTGCGCAGCACAACACAAAGTGCGTCAGGACGCGCAAAGACGCACAACCGCACTCTGATGAGCTGAGATGATTAGAATATTGTGACAACTGTTTCAATCTGTAACCAGTGACACGATTTACCTTGTTTAAAACCTACATGATAGTTTATTTAACCCTAGTGTCCTTTTTGGGACCCCAGGTATTTATTTATTTATTTATTTATTATTTTAATCTGAAAATTGCATGGCGTATAGAGGCTTTAACATTCAAATTAATTATACAAAATTATAAAAATCTGAACATTAAAATATAAAATAATAATGTATTTAAAAAAATTAAACTTCAGTATTTTACTTGATTAAAATGGAAGAAAAAAACATGCTAAACTTTTGAAATCATATTATTTATTTTAATCTAGCCTATTGTTACTTCTGTTCATAAAAAGTCTGAACACACGTAGCTTTGTCATCATTACAGCAGATGTACCAGAGGAAATATCTTAGTCTATATGGGGAGCCTTCCAGTATTGCCTTGGCCAATGGGGACCTGGAAGGCAAACACCTTTTCTTTTCTTTTCTTTTCTTTTCTTTTCTTTTCTTTTATTTTATTTCTTTTCTTCCTTATCAATCAATCGTCTATGGTGACTTTGAAGCACAAGTAATCATATTTTTCTTATACCACCAGGGGGATGTTTGTACAGCCAAATAGAGGGAAACCCGACTGGGAGTCTCCTGGTGTGAGTGGATTAGCCATCCTGTGAACGTCATAAAAGGCTGTGTGCAAACAAAAATGATACATAAGTGGATTTGACATCCCAGTCTGTGTTTGGAGTCTGGTGACAGATGTGAAGGGTGTTGTGGCTCAGGGCTGGTGACTGTTCCCACAAGGGATTTCCATTATTCCACATTATTTCCATTGTGTCCTTGAAGTATGCACATGACATAACCCTATGTTTCTGTAGATGGATTGTCTTTTTAAGTAAGCAAAAAAAAAAAAAAAAAAAAAAATGTTATCGGTGATCAATTAGTTTGGCACAAGGTTTGCGATGGATTACTTGAGTCTTTTTGAACTCTCGCGGGGTTTGTTCATTCTACTGAAAGTTTGAGTGGGGAAAACTCGCTGAGTTTGGTGTTTAATCTACTGTACTTTCAGTACTGACAAGCTGTGCAATTCCACGCTGATAATGAACGTGAATTTGCGCAGCTTCTGAGTTAACAATGGCTCTGTGTAGTAACAGCTGCTCTATGTGAAATCATGCACCTTATATGGAATTTGCCGTTGATTAGAGAACCTTTACGGACGAGATGTGCATTAATTATCGGCCGATATTTATCGTGCACCCCTATTGCTATTTTTTTTTCTCTTTCTCTTCTTTTCTTTTATATAAAGCACTTTGAATTACCATTGTGTATGAAATGTGCTATATAAATAAACTTGCCTTGTCTTGCCTCAAAGAGCCACACAGATGGGAAATCAAAAATTACCTGTATTACAGTGTATGATGTGGCTGTCCATCAGTGTAAACAATGTGCAAAGTAATTAAACCAAAAAGTACACGATTTATAAAGTTATTGGCTTCTAAAGTAAGGAGTCGACTCTGAATCGCTGAAACGAGTCGTTATAGATTTCAAATCTTTTGCCCATCTCTATGTACGTCAATAGGAACACCTTGCATAATAATCTCCACCTACCGTCTTGGGAGAAACGGAACTCTGACCACGCCCCCGTTTGGGGATCTCTGAGAATTGAGGTAATTTTAAAATGATATTTTGAAAAAATGACAATGTTTTTTAACCTTGGATGGATTTAAACCTATTTTACAGGACTTATAAACAGTGATAGGAAGCTTAGAATTTTCATCTTACTGGCTCTTTAAGTGTATGTACATCATTACTTGTGTCTCCCAAACTGCTGCAATATGTGTGCATTTAAGAAAGGATGCCAATGCTGTTTCGAAAGGTTCTTTATTGTCAGTTGTATTACAAAAAGGAGATTCTACATAAAGTTCATTGTTGGGAAACCTTGTGGTTTAATTTTTGCCACCCTTTTTCAGTGGGGCAACAATATCAGCAAAACAGTTTCAGATAGGCCTGGACTGCTATTCAAAAAAAGTATCTTATGCTCACAAAATTAGGCTGCATGCATTTGTTTAAAAACACAGTAAAAACTGAAATATTATAAAAAATTGAATATTTTTTAATACAATATATATATATATATATATATATATATATATATATATATATATATATATATATATATATATAAAATTACAACCCCCCCCCCCCAACCCCCGCTGAATACAATTATTAACTTATTTCAAATAGAGTAAAATAAATGAATAAATAAAATTTAAACTAAAACAACGTACAGACACCAAACTATTGAACAGTAGTTGATGTGTAGCAGTAAACAAAGACTTTTGATAACTAACTTTTGCTAGTTTCATAAAACTTTCATTGTAACATCTGTGTGCTCTGCCAAAAGTCTGGCTCTTTGTTGTGCTTTTGTTAATTATTTATCACTAACGGTGATAACTGGTCCAAATCAATTTCTTACTAAGGTAGGTTCTCAAGGTCTTGGAGTGGGTGAGAACTCAACAATTTGACTTGACATTGAGGGAAGCCCTAGGCCGAGACTTCACAATTTTCTCCAACAAAAATCATGATTTTCATAGCTGTGTGATCTCACTCCCCTTGCTCCCCAGCAGTTCTGTTTCATGTCCTTTAAAAAATGGATCTCTACTCATAATTGGGGCCTGTTGCCCCTTCCATCCATCCTCCTAAATTGGTTGGAGAAAATGGCTGGATACCAGCGGCTGTCCATGGCACAGAATATGGCCCTGCCAGTGCTGTGGCGATAGAGATTATTTGACTTGGGCTGTTCTGTTGTGATATTCCAGTTTGGGGTTCTGCCGTAGGAGTTGTTTGGATCATCCGCTGCTGTATCTCTGAAGGGAAAATCTGGATGCAGAAATGAAATTTCTCAACCATTTCTGATTGGTTAAAACCTCATCCTCAATCACACAGTGTGTCTAATGCCTGGGGCTGGTCTTACTTTCTATTCTGTGAGCGTGAGAAAAGCATGGCAGAATATTTTGAGCATCACAATAATATTTAGAAGTCAGGTGCCACAATCACCACCTTAGTTACCTGAGCAACAGTAGAGGCTGGTAACAAAATTATTGACGCATGGACATTAATTTATATTTTAATAGTATTAAAAAGAGACACGATCCATTGTAAATGGTATCTTACCCAGAGGGATTGGCTTAGCAAGGGCCCCGCAAAGACTACTGAAACATATTGCCTTGACATTGAAAGGCTTTGTGGTATTTCTTTCAGAGAAAACATGAATGTTAATGCCCTCACAGCTGGACAAATGATTATACTAAGACAGAACACACGGAGAGGTTAATTACATGGGCAGTCTGGTGTATTTATGGACTGGCCTGGACACAATTACATACTCTTGTATAATTTAAGATTCCTTAAAGCACAGTGGAACGTATTCATGAGAATGCTTATGTGTTTAGTGCACATTAACAAAATAACATAACTCTTGCTACAAGAAAAAAAAATGTGTATAGTTTCTGCACCATCAGCACCATCAACCATTGGAACTAGAAAGAAAATGACTGTTTACAAACAGGATTCCTTATACTTCTCCCATATGTCATTGGTCAGACCAAGAAGAAAAAGTTAAGCAGGGTGTTCAGTTGAGGAGTGGAAAAGAAAGGGTTAAAAGAAATAGAGCTTCATCACATCAGCTGAAAGGAAAATCATTTTACTATTACATTTAATTGTTCACATATGAAAGTGCATTATGGGTCAGCAGCTTTTGAGGTTTCCTGTCAGAAAAGAGCATGTCTACTTAGAATATATTAGAGAGTAAAGGATGGACAGATGGAGTCTCTAGGACTCCAAACATAAAACATCAGTGTTAACAAAACATGGGGTTAAATGGCTGTCAGTAGTTATTTAAAGTTATAATTATTCAAATTATGCAACAAAGAGGGCCTCCTACAGGGTTGCAAGATGGAAATTATTTAAAGTAAATTATATTAAAATTTAATGTGCTGCTGTAAACTTCTGAAGACCACAAATTCATCACAGTTAATTCTATTAATCTATTCCCACATCTAGTTTATGTTCATCAAAACAAACATTTTAAACCAAGCATAAATAAGTGAAATATGAATAGCGGGTATATTGCTGAGTTATTGTCAGTGATTTGCTGTGCACAATGCCTGATGGAGTCATAGCCTGAGGATACCACACTTCCTGTCATTTACATATGTGCTCTGATTATCCACAAACCTCCGTTAGAGCGCACTTGGGAACCAGTTAGAGGTTTTCCATCTGCTCTTCTTGTTTGTTGTCATGCTAGATTCTGGAACAGTAATATTATCAACACTGGGGCCATATTACAAAAGGGCTTGTTCATACCACAGCTGCCGCAGGCACTGGAAAATTGATGTACCGCCTCTCCTCTTCAGGAAAGTGTTGATTGTGCAGGAAGGATCCTCTGACATCTAGGATGAAAACATAGTGATGTGGAAGAATTGGAAGAGAGCATTGACAACAATAGGTAATGTTTCTTGTGTAGCAAATCAGCATATTAGAATGATTTCTGAAGAATCACTGACACTGGAGTAATGATGCTGAAAATTCAGCTTTGCATAACAGGAATAAATTCCATTTTAAAATATATTCAAATAGAAAACAGGTTTTTTAATAATAACATTTCACAATATAACTTTTTTTTTACAGTTAGTTTTTTAAACTTTTGAATGTGTACTTTTTGAAAAAAATGTAAATGAAAATACAGAAATTACTAAACTTTTCCATTACCATTTTGGGGGTTAAGGTCAGACGAGTTTGCTGGCCAATTAAGAACAGGGATAAAATGGTCCTTAAACCAGGTACTGGAAGCTTTGCCACTGTGTGCAGGTGCCAGGTCCTGTTGGAAAATGAAATCTGCATCTCCATAAAGTTGGTCAGCAGCAGGAATCATGAAGTGCACTAAAACTTCCTGGTATACGGCTGTGTTGACCTTGGAACTCAGAAAACACAGTGGACCAACACCAGCAGATGACATGGCACCCCAAACCATCACCGACTGTGGAAACTTTACATTGGACCTCAAGCAACATGGATCGTGTGCTTTTCCTCTCTTCCTCCAGACTCTGGGACCCTGATTTCCAAAGGAAATGCACAATTTACCTTCATCTTTGAACCACTCAGCAGCAGTCTAGTCCTTTTTGAAGTGAGACACTTCTGACGCTGTCTGTTGTTCAAGAGTGGCTTGACACAAGGAATGCGACAGCTGAAACCCATGTCTTGCATACGTCTGTGCGTAGTGGTTCTTGAAGCACTGACTCCAGCTGCAGTCCACTCTTTGTGAATCTCCCCCACATTTTTGAATGAGTTTTGTTTCACAGTCCTCTCCAGGGTGCAGTTATCCCTATTGCTTGTACACTTTTTTTCTACCACATCTTTTCCTTCCCTTCGCCTCTCTATTAATGTGCTTGGACACAGAGCTCTGTGAATAGCCAGCCTCTTCTGCAATGACCTTCTGTGTCTTGCCCTTTTTGTGCAAGGTGTCAATGGTCGTCTTTTGGACAACTCTCAAGTCAGCAGTCTTCCCCATGATTGTGTAGCCTACAGAACTAGACTGAGAGACAATTTGAAGGCCTTTGCAGATGTTTTGAGTTAATTAGCTGATTAGAGTGTGGCACCAGGTGTCTTTAATATTGAACCTTTTCACAATATTCTAATTTTCTGAGATACTGATTTTGGGATTTTCCTTAGTTGTCAGTTATAATCATCAGTCTGTGTGTAATGAATTAATATAATATAATATACAAGTTTCACTGTTTGAATGGAATTAGTGAAATAAATCAACATTTTGATGATATTCTAATTATATGACCAGCACCTGTATATATATATATATCAGCATCATTATAGATGAATTGTCTTGTACAACATGAATTTGACACAGGCCACAAATTATGTTTTTTTTTTTTTTTTTTTTTGGACTGTTGTACCACATATCCATCAGCTTTGATAACGTAAATAAAGATAATTGCTCCATTCTTCCATCAGTGTTTAATCTCTTAAGTCTATATCACATGCGGTGGAATCAAGGGCTACTCCATCATGAAGCCAGCCTGCTCTATTTCACTTACAATTACCTGTGATACCCTGTGGATCCTGCCACATCTGTGATAGTGGTCATATGGGAGGCCTGGTCCTGGAATTGGCAGAGTAGATTCAGCTCCCAAGAGTCTCATAAAGCCTCAGATCAAATCAGCTCCTCATACCTTTCGCTCAGGTTCTGTCACACTTCATCTAAAGAAGCAGGCATCAGCTTAACCTACCATCCAGGAGCCGAAAAACGTCTACTAATGCTCCTTTTACGCCAAAAAAGCCCCAAAAGCAAAACTATGGGTTTGCAGTTATTATAAATGACCTACATTTCCTTTCTGATCTTAACCATAATCAAAAGACACTTTGATGCTTCATTGTTATGCTGCCAGGGCTATGAAATGAAAGATATATATAAATGTTACACATTGTAAATTGCATACAGTGGCCTGAAGTATTAAGACACTTAAGTCACATTTACAATGTCTGAATATCAAAGCATTATGATTAAAATATCAAAGCAATTGGCCTCTGCAACAAATGATGCAAAAAGCTATTTTCAGAAAATAAAGAAATAAAAAATCTTGCATTGCTGTATATTCTAACTTTATATATATATATATATATATATATATATATATATATATAAGATATCTATATTCACATAATTCTCTCTCTCTATGCATATATATATATATATATATATATATATATATATATATATATATATATATATATATATATATATATATATATATATAAACCATTTTATTATTTGAAATAAAGCTAGAATGAAGTATTACATTTACAATATATATATAAAATAAAAAATAAAAGCTGCCTTGGCAACTAAATTAAATACGTTTATTTAATAAGTCGTAGCACTAAAATTACAAACTGTAAAATAAATAAAAACTAAAGCTGAGATAAATTAAAACTAAACTGTAAATAAGTAAATAAATAAAGAACGAATGCTTAACAAAAATAAAGTTAAAATAAATATATAAAGAGAGAGAGAGAGAGATTTGTTAATGTGTAATATTATACTTGTCTTTACTGTCACTTTTGATTAATTTGATGCATCATTGTTTAAAAAAATATTGAAAATGTAAAAAAAAATATTATATTAATGGCAGCGTACACTGTTTGTGAAAAGCTTAGTCAGAACATACAGTACAGGGCTAATTGAACTATGGCCATCAATGATTACATTATTTTGCCCACCTACTTCCAGAATCTTCCAGCAGGGACAAACCCAATTCACCCAGTCGAATCTTGACCATCTGGTCTACATCTATAATCTTAGTCTTGCTCTCAATCATGTAGCAGATCAATCTGTCTGCTGTCTGTGATTGAATTGAGTCAGCTTATTATAATAGAGAAAATCCATCTGGAATGAGATGGCCTGCCTTACATATTTGCAGGAACAAACAAGCTTTGGAGCCAGTCCCAGATCTAAAACCAGAAAGCAGAGAGGTGATCAGGTGTAATGCAGACGGCACCAGCACAAATAGTTTTGCCCGTATACTGCTTTAATAAGCGGGCTAGTTTAATGAGATAATTGGCTATGTGCAGTTTTGCACTCTTCCTTTGGCAGCCATAGCTTCCCATTAGCCATCTCTGTTCTAAATGCATAATAATATTCAGCTGATGACTGCCTGCATCTAATGTCTCATGAGTTCTTGAGCAAGGCAAATTAAATTTCTGTGCCATAAAAATGCTTCTGAAATAATCCAATCCCATTCCAGCTCATCTCTCCACTGCCTGCTCTTTCAGGCAAACGCTGCTGATGCTGAATACTAAATGCTGGGCTTTTTACAGACTCTCTATCCCTGTGCACCCAGCATCAAGACGACAGAAGACCCGGTAAGAATGAGTCTGAGATGAGCCTCCTCAGCTGAACGGAGGAACCAGTCGAGCTCAACTCTGGAGATCAATAATGCTCTCTTGTAGAGCCTTTGGCCCACTTTCTGAGGAGACACTGCTTTAATCTTCTAGAAAAATTATATTGCGTTTGTCCTGCCTCTTATGTTAGCATTCAAATGACGGATCTGCGCATCAATGAACAAATTTGTGTAAATCGAATTTGTATAAATCGTCTCATATGGAAACATGGTTTGTAGGTACAATGTCCCTCAAGATTAAATTTAGGGTAGACTTTAATGACAACTTCTGTACATTTTGGACGAGCTGTTATGAAGTACTATACTGTAATCTGACGCATGAGAAAATGTACGAATTGCTAATTGTACTGGTCATAATCACCAAAATGTATCTGTGCCATCCAATATATATATATATTTCACTAGCTTTTTGACCAGATAAATTAAACTGTCCAACACCAATTTTATTTGTGCCAAAATATGACTTCTGAACTCATAAGTAGGAACTTCCCAGGAGCCCTTCAAGGGTCAGCTGTACGGTAAATACTTGATGAGGTTTCTTGCTAGTAATTAGGAATACATGGACAGAGTGCAGTGAAAATATGCAACTGAGATGCTTAACATTTCAGAATGAAGTCAGGAATCCGAAGCGTCTATGCGATGCTAATTGCCTTTAAGGAGAAAGAAAGACTAACGTGGCAAGAGAAGCCATTTTGCTAACAACTGAAAAAAAAATATATATATTTTACCACAGAGGCTTAAAAACCATGTAAATTCTGTATTTCCAAGGTGACTTTATTATCAAATCTAGATAATTTGTTTATTACATTCATCATGTCTGTAGCCAAGCATTTTAAATGATACTCGTCTGCCTTTTAAAACCATCCTTGAAAGACTGAATGCACCATTATTCTCCGTCTGGTACATTTTGAAAACGCAAGCTAAGTGGAGCAGCCTTTGATATACTCACTGAACATTTAGGAAGTATGTTTTGAGACTCGGTTTAATACGCTACCAAGGGATTGTGGCAATGAAAATAAAAGAAGACACGCAATTATGTACTTTCAGAACAAAAAGACTGCACTGACTTCAACTAAAAACAACAGCGGAGGAATATTGTTGTTCTCGCTTTAGCTCTGTTGAGTTTTATTTGATCTGAGTCAAGTATAAACGGCTCTCAGCTCTTCTGATTATAGAGATGTTGAAGAATCAGTCTGCGACACGTCTCGGGTTGCCTATCAAAACACTCGAGGGGGTTCGCTGCTATGACAGCTCAGTGTTACTATTGAAAGTAAATAAAGATCCTTTATTTGCTCAGAGATTCACAGAGTCAAACACTCAGTCTAATCTAAAGCAGCAAGGACTTTCGAGAAAGAGTTTATTCATAACTGTTATTCTGAATCCCACCCAGGTAAACATTTGCTGCAGATCACACATCTTCCAGGGGGTTCATATATATTTTATGAAGTAGATTATGTCTTAATCATTAATGCCTTTTATTGAAACATCTGTATTATCTCTAAGCAAATTCTAATTAGGCTGAGCAGAGCAAACCAAAATTAGCTTGTATTAGAATAGTAATCTTTCAACCAAGTTTTTTTCTTTTTGCATGATGCTGTTCAGTGTTGCCATATTGGGTTGATTTTCATGAAATTATGAATTGTGAGTAGGTGAATGAAATCTGGACTGCTTAGCCATTTTAAAAACATATAATATATTCCATTGCTTAACCCTGTAAAGCCTACTGTATGATATTTTATATGGAAATTTCGAAGACCTCTAAATTATCAACATATCAAAACTTCTGTTTATGAGAAAAGTGTTAAAATCAGGTGAGTTATTATTATTTTTATTTTTTTTAGGTGAGGAAGAAATTCAATCAAGGACACTTAAAAATTGAAATGAAAAACAGTAGATAACTGGATTGCTCATTTACATCTCATTACCATGCTTTCATTAAGGCATAGTTATCAGAAATTCCTCACAAATTAGTGTTTTTGTCAGTCCCAGATGTGAGGAAGAAGACATGAAAAAACATGAAATGCAGTTCAAAGGCCTCCTCTGAAATTGTTGTGTGCAGCCAAGAAGAATCTGAGGATTTTCGTCTTTAAATAGCTCTTCAGGTGGTGCTGAGCTGAAAGTCTCTCAGATAGCGGGAATATCAGTACTCTTCCCTGGCCAGCTCCAGTCAAAGTGACACATCTGACTGACCGCAGAGGAATGAAACTCCACTGGCCACACACCACACTGACAGCACACTGCTCTGCTTGACAGCGATAACATGGACTTTGATCTAAAATCCCTTACTGTGTGTTTTAAAGATGTTGCTACAGCTGTTAAAGTCGAAACAAGCCGGTGAGCGAGGGCAGAGGGGATCAGAAAACTTGCTCCTGAAGTCTTGCCCACTGAAGCATTTGTGCTAGTTAAACTGCCCCAGGGTTGGAGAGTTGAGGCATGTGCATTGTCAGAAACAGCTATTTATGATTTAAAAGGTATCTTGAGTTTAAGATAGAGAGCCGGCTTCCTCAAATCCAACTTAGCGGAGGGAGAGAATATTATCCGATTATGTAAACTACCTTCATAAGCCTTGTCATGCAAACAACACCATTATGCTGTGTTGTTGATCATAGCGTGCATTATAATTATTTGATGCCCTAATATTATTGGCCTTTTTTTTTTTTTTTATAGATGCATGTTATTGCATGAAGTTGCACTTTTCTCAAAGATGAAAAAAACAATTAAAGCAGTAGATGCAATCACTCATCTGATGGGTTCTCCCTGAAACGCTTGCTCTGTCAATCACTGTCAGTCTGTCTGCTTGTTTATTAGTAACTTTTTTTTTATGACATAGTTTTACCTCATCTTGACCAAAAACTGAGGGATGCCCCACTTTTTAGGTAAGTGGGTCATGGTTTAGCACATAATGACAGTTGATCAATGAAATATGTGCTGTAAAATAATATGCTAAAATGTTCCTCATCAAGATCTCAGATGAGTTGCAGAGAGCTAAGATTATTAGAGGCCAAAAAAAAAAAAAAAAATGAGGTGCTGCTATCACTTGCCATTTGATTGCAGGCAGAAACCAGACATCCCAGACTGGAATATTTATATATGAACAGGGGATTTGATTTAATGGGACAGATCACTCAAAAAAGAAGAAGAAAAAAAATTGGACTTTGTTTCTTGCAATTCTCAGTTCTGATATAAATTGATTTGGCTGATATGACCTTTTTTTTATAAACTCTGAATTCTGAACTTTTTCTCTGCAATTCTTAACTTACATATCACAATACTGTTCCACCACAAAATAACAATATATCCCCATATATCTGACTTTTAATTTAATTTTTTTTCTTTCATCCTATTCATTTTTTCCATGGTGAAAAATGGGATTCCATACTTTCATACATTAATGCAAGAGTTGTTATAATTAATAAAAAATGAATAATATATATGTGTGTGTGTGTGTGTGTGTGTGTGTGTGTGTGTGTGTGTGTTTTAGTGTGTGTGTCTGAACTTTATTGTGTCTGAACTAAAATAAAATATATCAGATTTACAAATGTAAACTTAAAAAGAATGACACTAATTTTGCCAACTAAATAATTTGAAGAACTAAAAATACTACTGAAATAAAAACTATGCCTAAATTATTAAACAAATACTGAAAATAAAAGCTCATTAGTAGTATATAAATAATATCCACCCCATTCATATTACTCTAAACATGTATTCCTCTAGACAAAAGCCTGGTTTTCCATATAATGAAAGAGATTGGGGATGCTGCGGAGCTCTGAAGCACATGATTCATCTCATGGAGCCACTACTAATGAGCTGATATGTTTAAATCAGGTTTGTTAAAACGTTGGACACGTCCGAGATGTGTAGTGCTGGGGAGGATCCCTTGTAGTACAACTGAAAAACACTGCAGGCATTGGACATCAAGTTAATTACTGAAATGTGGAGTCTGTTCTGCTGGTTTAGTATCTGCCTGACATAACTGAAGGACTGTAAAAAGTATTTAAGCTGCAGTCCATAAATTATGCCTCTTTGTCGCCATCTCTGTCGGAAAATCTGGATTTGCAGTTACTCGCAGAATTTTTTTCCTTGGGTGGGTTGTCCTCTGCACGGCTCCAGCACGGATTAATCTAATGTTTTGAGGTGTGTGTGTTTGCAATCAGTCACCGCACCGGTGTGAGTCTATACTTAGTAATCACAGATTCTAGCCTGCGTTTTGAAATATATATGACCCAAATAAGAATTTTCAAGAGAAGTAAGAAAAAGTAACAAGTCTGCCACGTTTGTTCTGACCAACTGAGGAAAAAAGCATACAATAAATCGTGCTATCAATCGGGCTAAAGTAAGGCAATGGTTTTGAACACTGGCTGCTCAGATGTTGATTTTGGATTATTTTTAACCAAAAAAGTTAAAGTGCAGATATCTGTCAATTATAACTCCTCAAAATGTACACAACCAGAAATATTTGAGTGAAAGTAAAAGACCTATATATTTAATTTTTACTTAATTACTTAAAGGTTATTAAAAAAAACAACACAAAACTGCCACTTTCACATGCAGCAGCAGAATCAGTCGAGTCCTGTTTTGAGTACTTGATACGGTTATGTTCACACAGCAGCTCGGACAACTGCATTTGCAGGACTCCCAACCGCATTCTCTGGACACACGACGCTGTAAATGGAACGGACTGGACAACTTGTCTGTCACTTCATACAGTTCAGAGAGAGCCGCTCTGCCACACA
>NW_020525564.1:0-18285 GCF_003368295.1 Carassius auratus | reverse complement strand
AGCTGTTTCATTCAATATCAGTGCAAATCTTGCCAAACTGAAAGATGCTTATGCCTTATGAAATACAATGTTTTCTGCAATGCTGTAAGACAGTTTTTAATGTGAATTATGCACAAAAACTTATGTTAGGACTTCAATGATCAAGATTGTCAGTTTACAGCTTTCTGAGTCCAGTAATGTTGAAATAGTGCTTCTGTTCAATGAAGTGAAATCAAGCCCAAATCTACTCAAAAGCTTTTTCTCTCTATTAGAGAAAGCTGTTTCATTCAATATTCAGTGCAAATCTTGCCAAACTGAAAGGTGCTTATGCCTTATGAAATACAATGTTTTCTGCAATGCTGTAAGACAGTTTTTAATGTGTTAGAAGTTATATGCACAAAAACTTATGTTAGGACTCAATGCTCAAGATTGTCAGTTTACAGCTTTCTGAGTCCAGTAATGCTGAAATAGTGCTTCTGTTCAAATGAAGTGAAATCAAGCCCAAATCTGCTCAAAAGCTTGTCTCTCTATTAGAGAAAGCTGTTTCATTCATATTCAGTGCAAATCTTGCCAAACTGAAACATGCTTATGTCTTATGAAATACAATGTTTTCTGCAATGCTGTAAGACAGTTTTTAATGTGTTAGAAGTTATATGCACAAAAACTTAATGTTAGGACTTCAATGATCAAGATTGTCAGTTTACAGCTTTCTGAGTCCAGTAATGTTGGAATAGTGCTTCTGTTCAAATGAAGTGAAATCAAGCCCAAATCTGCTCAAAAGCTTGGTCTCTCTATTAGAGAAAGCTGTTTCATTCAATATTCAGTGCAAATCTTGCCAAACTGAAACATTCTCATGTCTTATGAAATAAAATGTTTTCTACAATGCTGTAAGACAGTTTTTAATGTGTTAGAAGTTATATGCACAAAAACTTATGTTAGGACTTCAATGATCAAGATTGTCAGTTTACAGCTTTCTGAGTCCAGTAATGTTGAAATAGTGCTTCTGTTCAAATGAAGTGAATTCAAGCCCAAATCTGCTCAAAAGCTTTTCTCTCTATTAGAGAAAGCTGTTTCATTCAGTATTCAGTGCAAATCTTGCCAAACGGATAGATGCTTATGCCTTATGAAATACAATGTTTTCTGCAAAGCTGTAAGACAGTTTTTAATGTGTTAGAAGTTATATGCACAAAAACTTATGTTAGTACGTCAATGATCAAGATTGTCAGTTTACAGCTTTCTGAGTCCAGTAATGTTGAAATAGTGCTTCTGTTCAAATGAAGTGAAATCAAGCCCAAATCTGCTCAAAAGCTTTTCTCTCTATTAGAGAAAGCTGTTTCATTCAGTATTCAGTGCAAATCTTGCCAAACTGAAACATGCTTATGCCTTATGAAATACAATGTTTTCTGCAATGCTGTAAGACAGTTTTTAATGTGTTAGAAGTTATATGCACAAAAACTTATGTTAGGACTTCAATGATCAAGATTGTCAGTTTACAGCTTTCTGAGTCCAGTAATGCTGAAATAGTGCTTTCTGTTCAAATGAAGTGAAATCAAGCCCAAATCTGCTCAAAAGCTTGTCTCTCTATTAGATAAAGCTGTTTCATTCAGTATTCAGTGCAAATCTTGCCAAACTGAAACATGCTTATGTCTTATGAAATAAAATGTTTTCTGCAATGCTGTAAGACAGTTTTTAATGTGTTAGAAGTTATATGCACAAAAACTAATGTTAGGACTTCAATGATCAAGATTGTCAGTTTACAGCTTTCTGAGTCCAGTAATGTTGAAATAGTGCTTCTGTTCAAATGAAGTGAAATCAAGCCCAAATCTGCTCAAAAGCTTTTCTCTCTATTAGAGAAAGCTGTTTCTTTCATTATTCAGTGCAAATCTTGCCAAACGGATAGATGCTTATGCCTTATGAAATAAAATGTTTTCTGCAAAGCTGTAAGACAGTTTTTAATGTGTTAGAAGTTATATGCACAAAAACTTATGTTAGGACTTCAATGATCAAGATTGTCAGTTTACAGCTTTCTGAGTCCAGTAATGTTGAAATAGTGCTTTCTGTTCAAATGAAGTGAAATCAAGCCCAAATCTGCTCAAAAGCTTGTCTCTCTATTAGAGAAAGCTGTTTCATTCAATATTCAGTGCAAATCTTGCCAAACGGATAGATGCTTATGCCTTATGAAATAAAATGTTTTCTGCAATGCTGTAAGACAGTTTTTAATGTGTTAGAAGTTATATGCACAAAAACTAATGTTAGGACTTCAATGATCAAGATTGTCAGTTTACAGCTTTCTGAGTCCAGTAATGTTGAAATAGTGCTTCTGTTCAAATGAAGTGAAATCAAGCCCAAATCTGCTCAAAAGCTTGGTCTCTCTATTAGAGAAAGCTGTTTCATTCAGTATTCAGTGCAAATCTTGCCAAACTGAAACATTTTATGTCTTATGAAATAAAATGTTTTCTGCAATGCTGTAAGACAGTTTTTAATGTGTTAGAAGTTATATGCACAAAAACTAATGTTAGGACTTCAATGATCAAGATTGTCAGTTTACAGCTTTCTGAGTCCAGTAATGTTGAAATAGTGGTTCTGTTCAAATGAAGTGAAATCTAGCCCAAATCTGCTCAAAAGCTTTTCTCTCTATTAGAGAAAGCTGTTTCATTCAATATTCAGTGCAAATCTTGCCAAACTGAAACATGCTTATGTCTTATGAAATAAAATGTTTTCTGCAATGCTGTAAGACAGTTTTTAATGTGTTAGAAGTTATATGCACAAAAACTTATGTTAGGACTTCAATGATCAAGATTGTCAGTTTACAGCTTTCTGAGTCCAGTAATGTTGAAATAGTGCTTTTGTTCAAATGAAGTGAAATCAAGCCCAAATCTGCTCAAAAGCTTTTCTCTCTATTAGAGAAAGCTGTTTCATTCAGTATTCAGTGCAAATCTTGCCAAACTGAAACATGCTTATGTCTTATGAAATAAAATGTTTTCTGCAATGCTGTAAGACAGTTTTTAATGTGTTAGAAGTTATATGCACAAAAACTTATGTTAGTACTTCAATGATCAAGATTGTCAGTTTACAGCTTTCTGAGTCCAGTAATGTTGAAATAGTGGTTCTGTTCAAATGAAGTGAAATCAAGCCCAAATCTGCTCAAAAGCTTGTCTCTTTATTAGAGAAAGCTGTTTCATTCAATATTCAGTGCAAATCTTGCCAAACTGAAACATGCTTATGTCTTATGAAATAAAATGTTTTCTGCAATGCTGTAAGACAGTTTTTAATGTGTTAGAAGTTATATACACAAAAACTAATGTTAGGACTTCAATGATCAAGATTGTCAGTTTACAGCTTTCTGAGTCCAGTAATGTTGAAATAGTGCTTTTGTTCAAATGAAGTGAAATCAAGCCCAAATCTGCTCAAAAGCTTGTCTCTCTATTAGAGAAAGCTGTTTCATTCAGTATTCAGTGCAAATCTTGCCAAACTGAATAGATGCTTATGCCATATGAAATACAATGTTTTCTGCAATGCTGTAAGACACTTTTTAATGTGTTAGAAGTTATATGCACAAAAACTTATGTTAGTACTTCAATGATCAAGATTGTCAGTTTACAGCTTTCTGAGTCCAGTAATGTTGAAATAGTGGTTCTGTTCAAATGAAGTGAAATCAAGCCCAAATCTGCTCAAAAGCTTGTCTCTCTAATAGAGAAAGCTGTTTCATTCAGTATTCAGTGCAAATCTTGCCAAACTGAAACATGCTTATGTCTTATGAAATAAAATGTTTTCTGCAATGCTGTAAGACAGTTTTTAATGTGTTAGAAGTTATATGCACAAAAACTAATGTTAGGACTTCAATGATCAAGATTGTCAGTTTACAGCTTTCTGAGTCCAGTAATGTTGAAATAGTTCTTCTGTTCAAATGAAGTGAAATCAAGCCCAAATCTGCTCAAAAGCTTTTCTCTCTATTAGAGAAAGCTGTTTCATTCAGTATTCAGTGCAAATCTTGCCAAACTGAAACATGCTTATGTCTTATGAAATAAAATGTTTTCTGCAATGCTGTAAGACAGTTTTTAATGTGTTAGAAGTTATATACACAAAAACTAATGTTAGGACTTCAATTATCAAGATTGTCAGTTTACAGCTTTCTGAGTCCAGTAATGTTGAAATAGTGCTTTTGTTCAAATGAAGTGAAATCAAGCGCAAATCTGCTCAAAAGCTTGTCTCTCTAATAGAGAAAGCTGTTTCATTCAGTATTCAGTGCAAATCTTGCCAAACTAATAGATGCTTATGCCATATGAAATACAATGTTTTCTGCAATGCTGTAAGACACTTTTTAATGTGTTATAAGTTATATGCACAAAAACTAATGTTAGGACTTCAATGATCAAGATTGTCAGTTTACAGCTTTCTGAGTCCAGTAATGTTGAAATAGTGCTTCTGTTCAAATGAAGTGAAATCAAGCCCAAATCTGCTCAAAAGCTTGGTCTCTCTATTAGAGAAAGCTGTTTCATTCAATATTCAGTGCAAATCTTGCCAAACTGAAACATTCTTATGTCTTATGAAATAAAATGTTTTCTACAATGCTGTAAGACAGTTTTTAATGTGTTAGAAGTTATATGCACAAAAACTAATGTTATGACTTAAATGATCAAGATTGTCAGTTTACAGCTTTCTGAGTCCAGTAATGCTGAAATAGTGCTTCTGTTCAAATGAAGTGAAATCAAGCCCAAATCTGCTCAAAAGCTTTTCTCTCTATTAGAGAAAGCTGTTTCATTCAGTATGCAGTGCAAATCTTGCCAAACGGATAGATGCTTATGCCTTATGAAATACAATGTTTTCTGCAAAGCTGTAAGACAGTTTTTAATCTGTTAGAAGTTATATGCACAAAAACTTATGTTAGTACTTCAATTATCAAGATTTTCAGTTTACAGCTTTCTGAGTCCAGTAATGTTGAAATAGTGCTTCTGTTCAAATGAAGTGAAATCAAGCCCAAATCTACTCAAAAGCTTTTCTCTCTATTAGAGAAAGCTGTTTCATTCAATATTCAGTGCAAATCTTGCCAAACTGAAAGGTGCTTATGCCTTATGTAATACAATGTTTTCTGCAATGCTGTAAGACAGTTTTTAATGTGTTAGAAGTTATATGCACAAAAACTTATGTTAGGACTACAATGCTCAAGATTGTCAGTTTACAGCTTTCTGAGTCCAGTAATGCTGAAATAGTGCTTCTGTTCAAATGAAGTGAAATCTAGCCCAAATCTGCTCAAAAGCTTGTCTCTCTATTAGAGAAAGCTGTTTCATTCAATATTCAGTGCAAATCTTGCCAAACTGAAACATGCGTATGTCTTATGAAATACAATGTTTTCTGCAATGCTGTAAGACAGTTTTTAATGTGTTAGAAGTTATATGCACAAAAACTAATGTTAGGACTTCAATGATCAAGATTGTCAGTTTACAGCTTTCTGAGTCCAGTAATGTTGGAATAGTGCTTCTGTTCAAATGAAGTGAAATCAAGCCCAAATCTGCTCAAAAGCTTGGTCTCTCTATTAGAGAAAGCTGTTTCATTCAATATTCAGTGCAAATCTTGCCAAACTGAAACATTCTCATGTCTTATGAAATAAAATGTTTTCTACAATGCTGTAAGACAGTTTTTAATGTGTTAGAAGTTATATGCACAAAAACTTATGTTAGGACTTCAATGATCAAGATTGTCAGTTTACAGCTTTCTGAGTCCAGTAATGTTGAAATAGTGCTTCTGTTCAAATGAAGTGAAATCAAGCCCAAATCTGCTCAAAAGCTTTTCTCTCTATTAGAGAAAGCTGTTTCATTCAGTATTCAGTGCAAATCTTGCCAAACGGATAGATGCTTATGCCTTATGAAATACAATGTTTTCTGCAAAGCTGTAAGACAGTTTTTAATGTGTTAGAAGTTATATGCACAAAAACTTATGTTAGTACCAACCTGGTCTCACAGAATTCCGTGAAATGTCCACGGGTCCTTAACTCAAAATCCGTGAAGCCATCACGGAATTGCCCCAAATTCCGTGACCCGGCCACGGATATTTCTCCAACGCAAGTCAATGACACTGACCTCCCGTGATCCACACACGGATACTCGTTTCAATGACGGAGTACAGAACTCGCTGAACGGACGTGCTTTCTCATTTGGAAACGCAACATTTGAAGTATTTGTTTCTTTTCCAATATCAAATGCCATAATGACATTAACCAGACAGCTGTTGTAGTTATTGCATTGTCCTGTCATCATAAAAAATACGTTTGTTTCAGTTAGATAACCAAAGTCCCGTGATGGCACGGACCTCCACAACCTGACCTCACTCACTTGTTTAGGAACTTACAAGCTTTTCGTCGACACTGTTGCAATGGCATGTAATTAACTTGGCATTTTTTTCTCGTCCTGTCATCATAAAATCCAGTTTGATGGCGTTTTACACCCATTTTGGCTAGTCAGAACTAAAATCTGTGATAGGAGCACGGAGTGAGTCTGTGCTGAGATCACGGATAACTCTAACGCAAGTCAATGACACTCTTCTTCCGTGGTCCGTACACGGATCGTTTCAGTGATGGAGTACAGACCTCACTCAATGGACGTGCTATCTCATCTGGAAACGCAACATTTGAAGTATTTATTTTTTTCAACACCAAATACCATGACCAACCTGACTGTTATTGTAACTATTGCATTGTCCTGCCATCATACAGATTCACTTTGATTCTGTTAGCCTAACTAAAATCTGTGATACGAGCACGGAGTGAGTCTGTGCTGAGATCACGGATAACTCTAACGCAAGTCAATGACACTCTTCTTCCGTGGTCCACACACGGAAACCCAGTCTCACGGCAGTTCGTGATTTTGTCACGTAATTTAATCTATTTATTCGTGGCAGGCACACGTTTATTTCCTTATTTTCATGATTGCAGCACGTTTTTTTAAACTAATGCATTTCAACTGGAGGCATCTTTCGTGCATCAGCACAATATTTTCTGACTAATTATTATTAGGCTATTATTATTTAATTTTTCACAGGACAAGAGAAGAAACTCACTGAAACTTGAAAAAAAAAATCGGAGCTTAACTTACTGTAGTACAAAACTGAGCAACATACTGTATTGCTGGTGACAAAAACACATTAAAACTGTTTTAGCTGTAAAATGCGCAATGGTTCTTTTTTTACTTTTTCATTGATTTTTATTTTTTTCATAGGCCTAGATTTTATTTATTTTTTATTACAGAATTCAATATCAAGTCCTTGACACATAACTGTAACACACTTTCACATTAAGAAACAATTTAGTTTAAATAAAAAGAACAAAAAATAAATAAATAAAAATAAATAAATAAATTATTTATTAGCGATAGGCCTACAGATTTATTAAAAGTTTTTATTAAACTATTTTAAAGGCTTCTTAAAAATGCTGTCGCTGATGAGCCTCTGATCGCTGTCAGATTCTGTGATATGAATGTCCGCTAATGGGTTTAGAATGAGCCCCCGCTCGGCCCGTGTTCTGGCTTACTGTAATATTTCACCTGTAATAAGACCAAAATAATATAATTAAAATAAAGAAATGAATGAATACATGATAACATCTAAATAAATGTTGATAGATTTAGCGTTATAGTTTTAAAAACATTAATAAACAGCAAATCAACACAGCTTCGAAATAATTACCGAGAAAGACCTAAATAATAATAATACATAATTAATAAACAGCGCCGCCCCTCCCACCACGCGCATCACGCGCTGTGCGTCAACCCCAAAGCGTCAAAAACTGAACCGTGGTCAAGCGCCTCTAGCGTCACTGACATGAGATGTTTATCGCTTTGAAATCACGTTCAAGAAGTCTCATTCAGCACACATCGCGATACTTTCCATCAGTTTGCAAGAGCCGCAGGTTGGGTGAGTTATACAGTCTATGGTGAGTAGTAGTAAATATGCTCTTTTAATGCCTGTCATAAAACGTATTCTGTCTTCTTTATTAATCAGATGAGCGCCTTATGTTTACTCTCTGTATTACATCGGTCATCCGAGGCTGTCTTTGAGTTTCATTGTGTTTGACTAAATGAGCACAGCTGCTAACTGGTTAAACTCCATCGGTCACGTGACGTGACGTGCCACAGACCTGGGATCCGTTTTATATTCATTTCAGGTTCAAAGATGTAAGTTGTATTTGTAGTACAATCATGTTAACCATGACACCTACAAAAGTAGGTAAAACCCAGTAAACAAGACATTTACCATGTTTTTTTTTGTTTTGTTTTTGTTTTGTTTTTTTTTAACCACAGTAACTGTAGTTTTACTGTAGTATAGTAATAGCACATTAATCACCAAATTAACTATAGTTGTACCACTGTAATGGTAGTGTTTTAATGTGCTTTTATATGACTTATTTCACAGTAATCACATTTACTGTACCATGCTTGTAATACCTTTTTAATGTAAAAAAAAAAAAAAACATTTTCCCATCTTGCAGTTCAATTCATATTGGTTTATATCTTAAATATTTTGCTCACAGATCACTATTAACATTCTGTATATAATTCTGTTTTATTTTCTTTCCCCTTGTATTAATTTTTTAGCTGAAAAGACGTAAAGTAAACAGTCACCCCAGTGGTGTTTGTGGAGAGGTATTCCTTCAGAAATGGAGAAGACAGAAAGCTGCAGAGGCAGGTTGGTCTGTGATAGTTTGTCCCTTTTATCAAACATTCCTGTTGTTATCATTTGCACAGCATTTTGTTGTTTCTTAAACTGTTGTACGGTCCAAATACCCACACTTGCCATCTTTGCACATTTCCTTTATTTGGCCCAAGTGAGCATGAAGATCACAATGTGTGTCGATCTTAACATGACAAAGTTCCTTTCAGCTTTGTATTTTAAAAGAAACTTCTAAATGTCTTTTCAATAGTCCCTAATAATACATTTTAATGCGCTTTTCTAGAACCCAAAGCGCTAAAATTAGCGCCCTATTAACCCTATTAAAGATGACAATTTATTTTGTGGTGCTTCTAATTAAGTGATAAAAAGAAGTTACAAATGATGTACAAAATAAATATACTTTTCTGTGCACCAAGAAAACATGCAACACTTTGTTTTACTACTAAATTACTCTCAATTTCTAATTATTATAATTAATATTTCACAAACATTGGAAAGTTGCGTGACCTCCTGTGAGATCTCTGCAAAAAGTCTCACATTAATTCCAAAACATGATGCATGATGGGATACACTAAGCGTTGTATAGCGCTCCGGAGCAGTATTGGAGAGGTTTAGTGTGTGTTAAGGACACTGTGCTTTGGCATTATTAAGACCGCGGACAGTCTCATAGTCACGTACACACACTCTCAAGTGAATAAGACCTCAAGTGTGGGTATCTGGAAAGGGGAAAAGTCTTTAAAATGATCCCTAAATACAGTCCCACATCAAAGTCTTAATAATTCACTAATGCTTTCATGGTCTAAAAAAATAATGTATGTAAGTAATGTATAAGTTAAAGTATATAGTAATGTATAAGTTGCATGTAATGAAATAATATTTCCTTTCTTTCTGTCTTACAGGATTGTTTGCAGATAATGCTGTTCTTCTTTTTCAGCAGTTTTTGGGTAGCCAACCCTCACAAACCTTCCTAAAAACTAAAAGAGCTATTACTGAGTCTCAGCGACTCTTGCCACGATCAGCTCTTCCCAGGTACATTTGTTTACTCATCAAATGCTCTGGTCTGAATCTTACTTTAAATTAACTTAATTATATGTTTAATGAGCAATATTGCTCATTGCACACAGAGTAAGATTATCTTGTTTCACAGAAGAGAAGGAAGACCAAGGAAATGATTTGCTCAGGATGAGAAATGAAGATGGTCATCTTGTGCTCAAGCAAACAGAAGTCCTCTGGTATGTGTGTGTTGAAGCAATGATGTGTTACAGGACTTTATGATGATCTCTCACAGGACTGGCCATGTCAGCCGTAATTATTCTTTCCAATGTTTTTATATTTATTTTATTTTATTTGATACAGCTATAATAATTATAGCATGTTAGCAAAGTTTGACTGGAACATTTTTAATCTAAAGTTTTAAAAAAACACCACCTGTTATTCTTAAAAGCACACAAGTGTCATAAAAGTGGTTTAATTGATATAAACACCAATTGACATTATCTCACTGTTTTGTGAATGTTGTGTTATAAATTGTGAATTGATAGTTGATTGGTTTGAGCAAAGCCTTACACTGCACAGACTAAAACACATTTGTGAGAGAAGTCATTAGCTCTGGAGAAAGACTCTAGAGGAAGAAAACACATTTACTGCAACAATAGATGAATTCTAGAGTCTCTGAGAACTACACATGCTAATGGAGTCTCATGGGCAAGTCCTTTGCCTCTGTAACTTTTTCTAAATTCTTGCATAATGAAATTGTTTATTGCAGTATTTTAACAATTTTACTTTGTACAGATGATCTCATCAACCAAATGAGGGGTTTTGACCAAGTGATGCTCTTGAAAGGACTGAAAGAAGAGGATGTGGTAAATTGTCTTCAGAGAAAAAGCTTCTCAAAAGATCTTAAAACAGCTTGAAGAATGGTAAGTGTACAGTACTACAAGGGTCATAGTTACTCACCCTGCTAAAATCACACAGAACATAAGATGAGCTCTCTGTCCATTAAACAACTTCATCTGGATTGTTTGTTTCACTTTGACCAGGTCTGGGATCTTAGGACTGGGAGATCTCACTGGCACCCAGTTAACCTCCATAGAGAACATTTATCAGAAGCGCTGTCTGGGTAGGGCAAGAAACATCATCAAGGATGCCTCTCACCCTAACCATGGACTTTTCACCCTCCTTCCATCCGGCATGCGTTAACAGGAGCCTACGCTCTCGAACTAGTAGACTCAGGAAGAGCTTCTTTCCCTGAGGCTGTGACACTCCTGAACACCACACCACCAATCTAACATGCACCTGCTCTTTTACTGCACTGGTCACAGTACTTTACATACATGTATTGCACTACTCATATTTTGCACAGACTGCACATGGTTAAATCCATTACACTATAAACTGTCTAAAGCTGTTACTGTACAAGCACAGTAAACTATTTCTACAATAAATATAATTGCACTACTATTATTTTGCATATAATAAATTGTTAAACTATACTTTTGCACACTCATTCAACTGTATTTATTACCACTGTTCTCAAGTTCCTGCTATTCATAATGTATATATAATCCTTCTTTGCTCTGTTCATAATGTACATACAATCCCTACATTACATTCATATTTATATTCTGTATATACTCTGATCAATATTGTATATAGCAACTCCTCTGTAATTATCATAGCTTTACTTACTCTGCACTTTTATGTATATAAAACACTATATTCTTGCACTTCTGGTTAGATGCTAACTGCATTTCATTAGCTCTGTACTTGTACTCTGCATAATGACAATAAAGTTGAATCTAATCTAATCTAATCTAATCTAATCTAATCTAATCTTCTGGCTGAGAACAAGCTACACCACATCAGTGCTGGATATCAACCAAAAGCTGTTTCCAGACACGAGAGAAGATCACGATGAAACCAGTTTAGATGTGTTGATAAGGAATCATTATTTTCTGAAACAGTATCAAATGTCTTATATGTATCACATGATCTGTATCACAGTTGACTGGATGGGACTGTGACTTTTAAGGACATTTCATCACTCATCTGTGTGAACTGATTAATATATGAGGTTAATGTATTTTTGATTCTGAATAATTATTTTCCTTGAATCTTATTTGTCTTGATGCTACTTTATCATCTTTATAGTCTATGCTTCAATAAAATTAATATGACGAATATTGTGTTCTGAAGATTCTTGTTAAATACATCATTTTACTAGGTAGGCTCATATGTGTTTATTTTAGACTTGGAAAAACTACATAATCATTATTGGGATTATTTTTTACTTAAGACATAAAAATATTTGATCAGATTAATGACATCTGGGACATCAGTACACCAGAAAGTTATTATTGTTTATATTTAGTAACAAATGCCAATTGTTTTGTGAAAGAAAGGGAGTTACGAGATTAATTATTTTGCATTACAAGATGGTGCCATGGGCTTTATAGTTACAAACACTTGAGGGATAACTGAGAATGTAGCAGGAATGATCAACGTTGATTTTGTACTGCATTAAAACCAAGAGCACACACATTACTGATGTCCAGCACATGAGGAGCAAGAGACAGGGGTGAGAGGACATTTTTACGCTGATTTCTGCTAATTAGTTATTAGTAATATATATATATATATATATATATATATATATATATATATATATATATATATATATATATATATATATGAATGAATTTGTCCTTGTGTAATAGTGAAGTATCACAATGTGTATACATTGTCCTTGATTACTGCTTAACAGTGGGGAATAGATAATGGCATGTTGTTGCAGGTTCATCCATTATATTTATTGATGTTTACTTCAAAAATCAAATAAATAATCTATTATTTTTATTATCAAAACATTTCTTTATAATTTTTCCATGTTTAATCATATGGCCTCACAATGTCCTGTCAAAAGGTATAATAGCAATGATGTAAGAATTAGAAAACAGAGGACTGTGGAAAACTGTCAGATATAAATGTGACTCAGCTCAGTTTGTTCTCCATGATGAGGAGAATACATATATGTAGGTTTTACTGCCCTTCTACCCCCAGGGGCCCAGTAGCACCCCCCGGAAGAGCCCAAAACTGTACATTTCAAATGGCTGTAAATCAGAGTCCAATTAACATATCAAAGCGAAAATCAGCATGATTACTACTTATGCTATGCTGATAAAATAATGTTGGGCACAGTTTTCAGAAATAAATGGAAAGGTGGCATAAAGGCATTTTACATATTGCATACTCTAAAATACTAAATTTCACCATGCCTCTCAAATATATCATAGTGGTTTACACAGTGAACATATTTATATGTCTAGTTTACCATTCAATATATTATTTATTTCATTTCGTTAATAAAACTTTTTAAACTACATTACCCATAAGCCTCCATCGTTCTATCTATGGAAAGGGAATACTAGGCGCTGTTTTTTGTAGTTCATTGAAGTTATTCTTAGGGTTAGTGTTAGGATCTCGCTAAAAAGGTTATTTTTCTCAACATAGAAACACCCAATGTTGACTTAATATATTTACTAATGTGATAATAGCAGCAAAACATACTTTTGTAACATGATCCGCTGTTTAATATGGGTTAAAAGATAATCCAACCACAGACAGTCCTGCGATGACAAGGGACATTCACAGCCAATTACATCAAAGCTGAGCAGCGTCATCACACTTCCTTAACCATTTATTGTCATTCATGAACGCTGTTTTCCGTTTTTCGGCTAAAGGGATAGATTGGTTAACAATAAATTAAATTTGCCACCTATCAGATAGTGTTTTATTAACGTCTACACCTTCTTCCAACAATAATGCAAATACAGAAATTATTGTTATTCAGCTTGACAACAATTTGGCAATATCGATGTGTACATGTGTGTGTACAACACGTGATGTGAACTGCACAGTCACAGTTGTATCTTATCTAACCAATAGATTCATTTCATTCAATTTAAAAGATACATTTTTTCCTGACCAAAGACAAGAGCATTTACTAATAAAAAGTAAAGAGTGAAATTATTAAGTTATTAAATTATTTAAATTTGTTTATGTGATTTGCCTTGCTTTACCAATTAATCTCTAGGAATAAAAACTGAAATAAAGCATAATGAACATACATAATTTTGTAAGAGTTTTCCAGTATTTATTGATATGTCAAACTCATTTAAAGACAAAGTGCGCATATTACTGCACTGTCACAAAGCTCGTTTTTGAAGAAAAAAACTATGAAGAAAAAAAAGGCAGTTATGTTGTAAACGTTAACAATTTTCAGTGTGCAAATTATTTTATTAAAAAACAAAACATTATAAATATGGTATATATCTTTCAGAGAACACCGTAAAAATATACATTTTCTTAAAAGATTCTATTGACCAAAAAGTGATACAACACAATGTAAATGTTTCAAACTCACAAAAAAAACATCATGAAGACATGCATGTTAAGTGTGCAATATCATCTATAAAACTCAATCAGCAGAGCATCACGTAAACACTGATTGTCCGAACAATGGAAGAAAGATAAAGTGTTCAGGAAAACAAGCACCTGCTACATAAAAATGCAGAAATATAACTTTAACAATAACATCATTCACTTCATGACTGGAACTAGGGGATTGCTGTGCATGAATATGTCCTTTACTAAAACTACTGATGAGAACTGAAGCTTTTTTATGATAAAAGCACCAGAAGTAAAGTTTACTATATGAAGCTTGACAAAGAGAACACAATGCTTTATCAATATGATAAATGCTATTTTTTAACTATTGTTGTCATCACTGGTTCTGTATACAGTACAGTATATGGGTTGCTGGAAGGTCACAATGTATTCATTATAAGGTTAATTAAAACAAAGTTACATCTTCTGCAGAAATCAAACCACTGCAAAGTCTTGAGTCACTGATCCAGGAACCATTTCTCTGTGTGTGTGTGTGTGGGGGGGGGGGGGGAGTTAAGAGGTGAATCCTTGTGCATGACGGAGAACTACAGTGTTATCTGGAAACAATCCTGTAAGACAGAAAGGATAGAAATATTATGTAATTAAATGCAACATTACTGTGTTTTTTTTAGACCATGAAAGCATAATCTGCAAAGATGCTGTATAATTACATGTTAAATGCATCCATTATTAAAAGCAAGTCATTAATTGCAATATCTAGTCATGGAGATCACGTATAGTGGGAACATGAACTGATGGGGCTTATTTAAAGTAATTTAATGAGAAGCCAATGAATAATATAAACTTTCTGACTGTGTGGGGCAACTGATTTTCCAATATTGTGATAGTGTCAGATGAGATTGTCCAGGGGCTTGTACAATATCATACAAGTGTTAAATTGAATTAGTGAATTATTAAGACTTTGATGTGGGACTGTATTTAGGGATCATTTTAAAGACTTTTCCCCTTTCCAGATACCCACACTTGAGGTCTTATTCACTTGAGAGTGTGTGTACGTGACTATGAGACTGTCCGCGGTCTTAATAATGCCAAAGCACAGTGTCCTTAACACACACTAAACCTCTCCAATACTGCTCCGGAGCGCTATACAACGCTTAGTGTATCCCATCATGCATCATGTTTTGGAATTAATGTGAGACTTTTTGCAGAGATCTCACAGGAGGTCACGCAACTTTCCAATGTTTGTGAAATATTAATTATAATAATTAGAAATTGAGAGTAATTTAGTAGTAAAACAATGTGTTGCATGTTTTCTTGGTGCACAGAAAAGTATATTTATTTTGTACATCATTTGTAACTTCTTTTTATCACTTAATTAGAAGCACCACAAAATAAATTGTCATCTTTAATAGGGTTAATAGGGCGCTAATTTTAGCGCTTTGGGTTCTAGAAAAGCGCATTAAAATGTATTATTAGGGACTATTGAAAAGACATTTAGAAGTTTCTTTTAAAATACAAAGCTGAAAGGAACTTTGTCATGTTAAGATCGACACACATTGTGATCTTCATGCTCACTTGGGCCAAATAAAGGAAATGTGCAAAGATGGCAAGTGTGGGTATTTGGACCGTACAACAGTTTAAGAAACAACAAAATGCTGTGCAAATGATAACAACAGGAATGTTTGATAAAAGGGACAAACTATCACAGACCAACCTGCCTCTGCAGCTTTCTGTCTTCTCCATTTCTGAAGGAATACCTCTCCACAAACACCACTGGGGTGACTGTTTACTTTACGTCTTTTAGCTAAAAAATTAATACAAGGGGAAAGAAAATAAAACAGAATTATATACAGAATGTTAATAGTGATCTGTGAGCAAAATATTTAAGATATAAACCAATATGAATTGAACTGCAAGATGGGAAAATGATTTTTTTTTTTTTTTTTTTTTTACATTAAAAAGGTATTACAAGCATGGTACAGTAAATGTGATTACTGTGAAATAAGTCATATAAAAGCACATTAAAACACTACCATTACAGTGGTACAACTATAGTTAATTTGGGGACTAATGTGCTATTACTATACTACAGTAAAACTACAGTTACTGTGGTTAAAAAAAAAAAAAAAAAAAAAACATGGTAAATGTCTTGTTTACTGGGTTTTACCTACTTTTGTAGGTGTCATGGTTAACATGATTGTACTACAAATACAACTTACATCTTTGAACCTGAAATGAATATAAAACAGATCCCAGGTCTGTGGCACGTCACGTCACGTGACCGATGGAGTTTAACCAGTTAGCAGCTGTGCTCATTTAGTCAAACACAATGAAACTCAAAGACAGCCTCGGATGACCGATGTAATACAGAGAGTAAACATAAGGCGCTCATCTGATTAATAAAGAAGACAGAATACGTTTTATGACAGGCATTAAAAGAGCATATTTACTACTACTCACCATAGACTGTATAACTCACCCAACCTGCGGCTCTTGCAAACTGATGGAAAGTATCGCGATGTGTGCTGAATGAGACTTCTTGAACGTGATTTCAAAGCGATAAACATCTCATGTCAGTGACGCTAGAGGCGCTTGACCACGGTTCAGTTTTTGACGCTTTGGGGTTGACGCACAGCGCGTGATGCGCGTGGTGGGAGGGGCGGCGCTGTTTATTAATTATGTATTATTATTATTTAGGTCTTTCTCGGTATTATTTCGAAGCTGTGTTGATTTGCTGTTTATTAATATTTTTAAAACTATAACGCTAAATCTATCAACATTTATTTAGATGTTATCATGTATTCATTCATTTCTTTATTTTAATTATATTATTTTGGTCTTATTACAGGTGAAATATTACAGTAAGCCAGAACACGGGCCGAGCGGGGGCTCATTCTAAACCCATTAGCGGACATTCATATCACAGAATCTGACAGCGATCAGAGGCTCATCAGCGACAGCATTTTTAAGAAGCCTTTAAAATAGTTTAATAAAACTTTTAATAAATCTGTAGGCCTATCGCTAATAAATAATGTATTTATTTATTTTTATTTATTTATTTTTTGTTCTTTTTATTTAAACTAAATTGTTTCTTAATGTGAAAATGTGTTACAGTTATGTGTCAAGGACTTGATATTGAATTCTGTAATAAAAAATAAATAAAATCTAGGCCTATGAAAAAATAAAAATCAATGAAAAAGTAAAAAAAGAACCATTGCGCATTTTACAGCTAAAACAGTTTTAATGTGTTTTTGTCACCAGCAATACAGTATGTTGCTCGGTTTTGTACTACAGTAAGTTAAGCTCCGATTTTTTTTTCAAGTTTCAGTGAGTTTTCTTCTCTTGTCCTGTGAAAAATTAAATAATAATAGCCTAATAATAATTAGTCAGAAAATATTGTGCTGATGCACGAAAGATGCCTCCAGTTGAAATGCATTAGTTTAAAAAAACGTGCTGCAATCATGAAAATAAGGAAATAAACGTGTGCCTGCCACGAATAAATAGATTAAATTACGTGACAAAATCACGAACTGCCGTGAGACTGGGTTTCCGTGTGTGGACCACGGAAGAAGAGTGTCATTGACTTGCGTTAGAGTTATCCGTGATCTCAGCACAGACTCACCTCCGTGCTCGTATCACAGATTTTAGTTAGGCTAACAGAATCAAAGTGAATCTGTATGATGGCAGGACAATGCAATAGTTACAATAACAGTCAGGTTGGTCATGGTATTTGGTGTTGAAAAAAATAAATACTTCAAATGTTGCGTTTCCAGATGAGATAGCACGTCCATTGAGTGAGGTCTGTACTCCATCACTGAAACGATCCGTGTACGGACCACGGAAGAAGAGTGTCATTGACTTGCGTTAGAGTTATCCGTGATCTCAGCACAGGACTCACTCCGTGCTCCTATCACAGATTTTAGTTCTGACTATAGCCCAAAATGGTTGTAAAACGCCATCAAACTGGATTGTATGATGACAGGACGAGAAAAAAATGCCAAGTTAATTATATGCCATTGCAACTGAGTGGTCGGACGAAAGCTTGTAGAGTTCCTAAACAGTGAGTGAGGTCAGTGTTGTGGAGGTCCGTCCCATGCATCACGGGACTTTTGTAACTGAAACAAACGTTTTTTTATGATGACAGGACAATGCAATAACTACAACAGCTGTCTGGTTAATTCATTATGGCGATTTTTGATTTTGAAAAGACAAATACTTTCAAATGTTGCGTTTCCAAAT
>NW_020525563.1:0-66102 GCF_003368295.1 Carassius auratus | reverse complement strand
AGTGGAAGAGTGGGGGGGGGAAACCACTAGTGTTAGTGTCTGTCTGCACTTACACTGGCATTTTAATGGAAACCATGTACCAACAACAAGACCATTGGGAAACAACACTGTTTCCCACTAACATATGCAGGATATAACATGCTAACAGCAATGACTGTTGAATACATTTCAAATAAATTCAAAGGAACTTAAACTGATTGGTTTATCATGTACAGCAAGTTCCCTATATTCAAGATACGTGATTAACTGGAGTTATTTTTAAACATTTATTTTTTGTGTTTTGTCTTTATTATGATATGACAGTGTAAGGTCCTCGAGCTTGGATTTGAACTCAGGACACCCGTAACATAACGGCATTATTTGTGGGTGCACTGCCCATTAGGCAGTTTTTTTTTAAATAATTTATATAGGCTACTATTATATGGTTTATAAATATTACAAAATAGATTATGTATTTTCAGTTAAATTGTTGTTGTGTGCTCGTAATTTTTTAAATATTTCTATTAAGTTTTCGTTTATTTCTTTAAATTTTAATATTCATTTCAGTTAGTTACTAAAGGAAATTTCTAATTTTAAGATTATCAAATATTTATATATTTTTCAGATGTATTTTCATTTATCAAAACTATGTTTATAGTTACATTAATGATTAATCAACGGGTTACAATGGTAAAAGTTAGATATAGTCGGAAAACTAAGACAAAAGGAATTTTACAACCAACACAAAAAGATACTTTTCAACTAATATAATTAAATTGCTATATAATAAATAATTGTTATTGTTGCGGTTTACTTTTGATTACATAACTGATTGGTTAAAACCATATAAAATGTTTCTGAAAACATAATGAAATCAAAATAAATAGCAGATCTGTTTGCTCAACCATTTACAGAGGTTAGTTTATTCTAGTAAAAACTTGTGCTTTACAGAAACCACGCACTAGTAATTAGTATAGCACCCTTGCAGCAGATGTATTCATGAAATCCCAACGCCACTGCTTTTAACGGGCGTGAATAAGTAATTAGCCTCCAGTTCCATATATCTCTAAAACGTTTCTCCCTCTCTTTCCCTCTCAACCACCTCAGGGCAAAACCGGTACCCAATTAGCCTCATCCCTCTTTAATTAAATATCGGTCCGCATGATCTCTGAAAACGAGATGCTTCAGTCACACAGCAAGGATCCAGGTCTAGTTCACAGTTGGCTGACCTTTATCAGACTCACGGATGAATGGAGTGAACTCACCTCCCTGTCTCGTTTTGGACTCTTTAACGTCTTCTTTTCTACTCCAGTCAAAAGGGATACAGCACGTGTGCTCTCCAGCGAGGACAAACAGAGACACTAGAAAACCATTAAACAGAGGAAAAGTCTAGCATTGCTAATAGAGCGGTAACAACCACATAGTGCAGATAAATAGACCACATTTGCACACTGGCTTTACGCTGAACTAGACCAATACAAGCTATATGGGAAAGAGACATTTCCAGAATAAAGGGCATGCTAGCATCATTACCATGACTCAGTTTTAACACGGTTAGCATTTAGCTTGAAAAGTGGGGGGCGAATGTTATTCGAAAGTATTTTAAAATCACCAACATTTCATGCAGTGTTAATAAAATGTCTTTAAAAAAAACTTTACATTACAATTTCTGTCGACCATTTACCATCTTCATTGTTGTTTTCAAAGTAAAATGATTAAAATATAAATATATAGTAAAATATGGCTTAAAAAATTATATTAATTATGAAAAAAAATTAAACTTTCAAAATTAAGTTAAATCGATATAGAAAAAACACATACATGCATTACAAAATCACTAAAATTTCAAATGAAAACTGAAAAATATAACATTTTTGATTAATGTGGTTGGGTTCCAACATTCTTCAAAGAATCTTTTGTTCAAGAAAAAAAAGAAAGAAAGAAAAATACATACATGAAGGGAGTAATATGAATGGCAATTTAAATTTTGTGGTAAACTATCCATTTAATAATTTAGAAAAGTGTTTTAACATGGATTGTTAATTATGATAATTAATTGATCAATCAATTATATCAAACTTCCCCATTTAGACTGAAAGATTACTTCTCTACTCTTATTAATTGCTACTACCCTAAATCAGTGGTTCCCAATCCTGGTCCTATAGAACCCCAACACTGCACATTTTAGATGTCTCCCTATTCCAACACACCTGTTTCAAATCATCCGCTCATTAGCGAAGACTCCAAGAACTCAAATGTGTGAGTCAGATAAGAGAGACACCAAAAAAACGTTAAGTGTTGTGGGTTCTCCAGGATCAGGATCAGGATTGGGAACCACTGCCCTAAATGGATGGGTGGATGGGAGGATTGGGAGGAACAGACAAACCTTCCAAGAGATTTTGGACATTCTTCTTGACTTTCATCTTTAACCTCTTCCTGTCCTCACGCTCTGGGCTCAGATATCCTGATGATTCCCCACCTCCTCCTCTTTTCCACTGCCCTGCCCCATCCAATCCCAGCAATCCCATCTCTTGCTGTCTTTTCTGCACGCTCACTCACTCACTCTTTTCCCCTCATAAAAGGGGGCTTAAGCACTGCTGCATACATTTGCTGAGCATTTTAACAAACAGATAGTGAACAGAGAGCGAAAGAGATGCCCCACTACCCAGCACATAAACAAAGTTGAATTGCTGGTGCAAATAAACAGCAGGAAAAAGTATTTTCATTTGGACAAGTCAGAACTAATTAGAGCTTTGGGATCAAGTATTTAGTACAGCTACTGAATGTAAAGGACGTGAGAAAGCAGTGTGATAGCAAGTGTGTGTTTAACTGGTTTTCAGAGAGGGGCTCCTGTAGTGATAAGATCCATTATTCGGCAACAAAAGGTCAGAGTTCATCTCCGAACAGCCTGAGATAACAATCAGCAATGCTTTGAAAAAAACTCCCATGGACACACACACACACACACACACACACACACACACACAAAGTAACTTTAAATAGGAAAATCAATCTGACCTACATAGAAAATAAGATCCATGAGGTGACACGTGTGATGTTATACACTGCACATGCTTGATCAGCATACACACTCACATTTACATTAAATCACATGCAGATTTGGTGGAAATTAGTTAGATGTTCCCCACCGGCAATGCAAGACTCTTAAACACACAATTCTGCCCTAAGATATATGGACTGTTTCTGCCACATGCATCAATTTCTGTTTTGAATCTGTAAAATTATATACAACCGCTTAAAGAAATGCTTCAGATGGTCAAGTAATGGTTGTCCAAAAGCCACTCTTCTCATTCATAGCAGCCTTCACACAATTAAAAGTCATTATGTTAACCACATGGACCCTGCTTAATCACAATGCACTGGATAACTGGCCAATCAGAGCACACCTCGCTTTTCAGACCGATGAGTTTTGTTAAAAATCTGTGTGTTTCGGAAAGGCGGGGCATAGATGAGAAACAATAATGTATAGTCTTTAGGGATGCTCATTTCGATTAATTTTCCTGACCGACAACCGCCGCTCGTTAATCGATTATTAACCGTTAACTGATAAGATTATAATATTGAATTGGCATTAAAATACAAATAAAATTGACGCGTATCTGTGACCCTTTAAAAAAATACAAACTTTTTTTTATATATAAAAGGGTTTATTTTAACGTGCAAACAGCAGCAGCATACAGAACCGGTTTCAGTTAAAATTTCCACGCACCTGCAGCATTTCTGACAATGAGAGAAAAATAGAATAAAAAATTTACAAATAAAAAACGCAATAGGCCTACACTAAATATATTTTTTAAACTTAAATAATTAACAAATTAAGATGACAAAGAGAAAACACTGAATCCGTTTGAATGAAGCTTTCAAAAACCAGGATTTTTTTCGTTAGACTAAGATTTTTCGTTAAATAAAAATAGCAGCCCTACCTCAACTCCTTGTCTAATTTTTATTTAAAAAAAGCAACATATCAATGTGATGTTGGGTCAGTCTGGAGCGCAGCTTGTTGACAGTTAGACCCGCGGCAGAAAACACCCTCTCCGATGGGACCGTTGTACCGGGAATACACAGGTAACGTCTCGCTAGTGGCCAGCTTCGGGAAGCGCCTTTCATTTGCTTTCCACCAGTCAAGATGATTAATATCCAGAGAAGGAGAATCATCTCTCATATAGATGTCAACCTCTGCTTCTGGATAATCAGTGCGTTATCTTCTCAGATCACCGTGCATCGCATCTTCTCCCTGATAACATGGAGGGCAGTGTTTGTTGCCCTTCATCACTCGAAGCGCGTGGGTGTTTGCTTCGTAAATCGTACTTGTGCTACTGCTGTATTTAATACGGCGCCACATAATTTACAGGTAACATCGTCGCCCTTTCTGTTAAAATGATCCCACACAGTGCTTCTTTTCGCTCGCTTCATTTTGCTTCCCTTGCTCGGGTGCCGACGCGCTCCGTGAGTTAATAAATATAAGCTATATAGTAGGCTATTTTATTTGTAAACCATGCAGCAAACTAAAAAAAAAAAAAAAAAACTTAAAAAAAACGTTTTAACCGTTTAACTGATAGTATTAATCGGTCAAAATGTTTACTCTCGGTTAACGGTTAAACGGTCAATATGAGCATCCCTAATAGTCTTACATCTTAAACTGCATAAACACATTGCATTACACCAAATACACAAAATTACCCCTCCAAGCTTCATTTTCATAATAATAATTAGCAAAGTGGACCACATTGGAAATTGAAAAGCCACTTCAACATTTCACACATATCTTCCATATGGTCAAAGATCTCTCCAACTCATGATACTCATCAATGGCTTCCGTAGAGTTAGAGAGGATTTGCATAATGGTGTTACTCTACTTCATACACTCATAGCCATTGAGAGCTGAGAACCTCAGAAGTCCTGCGCAAGAGACATCAACTTAAAATATCCCCCTTTTCAACTTGAACGAAACTTTAAGAGTGTTTATTTGAAAATCCAGAGATACGCCAGTGTTTGTTTGTGCGCTGGCGGATACATTAGCATGTGTGGGCTAAGACTGGCTGACAGGCTTAGCTCTGTGACCGGGTTGTTAGATGACCTGTTGGCAGGCCAGAGAGAGGAAGCTTTGGCTTCATAATCCAAGGATTAAAATCTCCTCCCTGTGTGTGACCGTGTTTCAGGAAGGGACATACCTTTTATATGGATGTATAGCATGCTAATGTATGAGAAAAGTGGCAGCTCTTACGAGTAGCTACACTAGTGCAGCCACACCGGACAAATTGCTGCGGTGTTGTTGAAAAGATCTCAGGATGACATGGAATTCAATAACATGTCAGGTCTTAAAGGGATAGTTCACCCAAAAATGACAATTCGTCAATAATTGCTCACCCTAATTGTATTTCAAACCCCGTAAGACCTTCGTTCATCTTCGGAACACAAATTAAGATATTTTTGATGGAATCTGAGAGCTGTCTGACCCTGCATAGACAGCAACGCAACTGAAGTGTTCCCAAGTGCAGAAACGTAGCAAGGAGATCTGTAAAATAATGAATGTGACATCAGTGGTTAATCCACAATTATTTGAAGCTACAGGAATACTTTTTTTTGTGCGAAAAGAAAAAAAAAAAAGAAAAGAAAAAGACTTTGTTCAACAATTTGCCTTCTCCGCATGACCCTGGTGTGATTTTGGAGAATATCTGCTGGACGTAGGCCGTTTTTTGTAAGCTGCATCACGCCAGATCCGTTTCCTACATAGTTGTGATTTGATCTGAACGGAAACAGCGTATTGGCTTGACGATGAACGAAGGTCTTACGGGTTTGAAACGACATGAGGGTGAGTAATTACTTAAAACATCTCAAGTTTTGTCCAAACACAGCTGTTGGAGTTGTTACTGTGAAGGAATGCAAACAGCGCAATTAACGATTTTTTTCTATCCATTGCTTGTACAGGTGTCAATTCTACCACACAGACTGAGTAACAGTTAATAAAACAGACTAAACCATATTTTTAAAACTTCAAGGTTTCATTTCACTCCGTGAATCTGTTTGTGGCCTGTTCTTACACCTCAAACACGCCTCAGATAACTCAATTTGAAAAACGAAACTCTAAAACTCTTCACATTTTCCAACGGTTTCTCCCTGAAGAAACATTTTGCCAGCTGGTTTGAGAGGGAAAGCCAAAGAAAGGAAATGCTTGTGGAAAAAAAAACACAAGGGGGAGAGAGGGGAGAGAGAGAGAGAGAGAAAGAGATAGGACAGGAAACAGATTTTTTCCTCCCTAAAATATTTGGAGGGAAAAATTGAGTCCACAGCCAAAGCCCAGTGGTGTGTGTCAGGATGAGTGACAAGAGAACAAGACGACAGTTTTTAGTTCTGTCCTTAAAACTGTCTTCAGGCAAGTCAGTGGCCTTTTAAAGCAGATACAAAACCCCCATTACGTGTATTACACTTAGATAGTTAGACTACATCACATTTTCAGCCCAGTTTGTGGAAAGCCCTGTTCAGACAGCCCTGTTTAGACAGAATTTATGTGGAGGGGAAAAACTTGTTTCTTAAGTAAAATGTGCCATTTCAATATTAGTGAAAGAGAAACACTTCAAGACAGATGCCAATACTTGCTTGATTTGCATTTCTAAAGATCAGTAGAGCTATTCAGTGTGTAAATACACTACGGTTCAAATGTTTGGTGTCAGTAAAATATTTTGTTGTTGTTGTTCATCTGCAATTCAGCATATTATAATGATTTCTGAAGGATCATGTGACACTGAAGGCTGGCGTAATGATGCTGAACATTCAGCTTTACCATCACAATAATTAATTTAATTATAAAATATATGAAAACGAAAAAGTTACTTTAACAGATGGACCAGCTAAAGACTAGATTGTCAACAAAACAGTCGGGATAAAAGTTAGGTCGCATTTACCGAAGCTCAGCTACATTTTGCGAATTAACTCCTCATGCATTGATTTTGTTCATCTTCAGGATGGTCACACAATTTCACCGTAATGACGAACAGAAAGCTTCTTGGTTTGAAAGTTACTTTGCTACTGTAATGTCAATGGACCATTTTAACCAGTAAAATTTCACTTAAATTTGTGACCACACATTTACGCTTGCGAGCACGGTAAATTTAACAGGGCCACACATCTTCAAGGCAACACAACTAGCTTTCTACTCCTGGCACCAGAACAAGTATCTCAAAAGGCCAGTTTACCAAACAGGAAACCACAAACTAGACAAACTAGCCTATATAACAGAGGAAGGGATGGAGTGAGAGACAAAGACACAGAATGAGTAACAACTTGGAAGAGGAATACAGGAACATAAAAATAAAGAGATTATTTCACCCTGGAGCTGGAAAGCAAACCCTCTGCAAGTGCTAACAGACCCAAAGCCGTTACTATGGCAAAGCGCTCCGCAGTAGTTATGTCACCGAGATCCATATTTCCAATACAGATTTAGTCACAGCATCCAAACCACAGAGAGTGTGATGGTGACAACAATATTGATCATCCGAACGTTTCTCATCTATCTACTCTTGTATGTGGGAATTTAATCTGCAAAAAAAAAATCACTTTCATGCAAAGCCACAGACAGATTATTAAATTTAAGCAAACTACAAACCACAGCAGTCTAATTTTTGTCAGTCATTTTACAAAACAAGTTTAATTTGGGTTCCTCGTGTATATAAAGAGAGACTTTTTCAAATAATCAACGATGTCAACTTTACAATATATTTTTTGTTACAATTTTTTTTGCTCACTCATCTTTATGCAGTTTTAGGCCTGTACTTATCATCAAATTTATTCAATTTTACCAGCAAATTTTAGATAAAATATACTTGGAATCAAAAGCCAGCTTTTTGTCTTTTTTTTTTTTTTGTGTATGGATTATTAAAAACATTTAACAACAATTAACAACTTCAAACTGTTTGTCCCAAGTTATGCACAACCCAGTTACCATCATATTTTTTTTAAATGATGAACTACCATGAATAAAAAATGTAAAAAAAAAAATGTAATTATGACATCGCCATCATTTCAATATGTGAATGCGAACACGTATTTTTTTTGTTTTAATCTTTTCATGTCATTAGTATTATAAAAGTTTAACTATGTTGCCATGATTTCATCATAAATGATAGATATAAATAGAACTAAATGTATAAAAATGTATACATTTTCAGCATTCAATTAATAATAAAAAAATATTTTATGAATGTTTCCTGAATGTTTTTCTAATAGGCACAACGAAACCAGTTTTTGTTTAAAAGAAAAAATTAGCGTCAACATTCATTTTTGAAAAACATGCTATAGTTTCACAAACACGATTCTTGATAATTGAGCTGCAAACATGTCAACACTATTAATGTCAACTGGAAATGATCTTCTTAATTAAATCCAAACTTAATTTAGCTGGAAATGGAAACACAACGTTTACTTGTTATAGGTCTAAAACCTTATAACAAAAAAAAATCTGCAAACATCTGACCTTGTCAGATACGAGCAAAAGAGTTTTGCAACTTACCGACAACCATGAGTGTGAACTCAAACCCCCTCTTCACGGACTTCCTGTACACCTGGTTGGGGAGGTTGGCGAAGCCGACATAACCCTCCAGATTCCTCTGCTGGAAGAGAACACAGCTTTACTCCACATTCCACTGATTATAGAGCAGAACGGCTCCTCCATTACTGTTATCCCTCTCAAAACTGGGCTTCAGAGGAAAGATTTAAAGGCTATGCTAATATTATCATTAGTTACACTGGATAATGACTTGGCGACTTCTAATCTCCCATGCAGGGATACCACAACAAAGCATAACATGGAATTCTGCTAATTTGAGGATAAGATCTGTTAAGCACATATAAAAGTAACACACCAAAACAGCTGCAGGCCAACAAGGAGGTTGAGCGCTTTTCTAGCACAAACACAAACTTTGGGAAACCAAGAAGCTGGGGAAGGGAGGACATATGGGATGAGGTGAAGCCCACATGCTCATTTACATTTCGAATCATATCCATCATGAACTCAATGTCGTCATGGAGACAGTGGATTTCGCTCCAGATCACAGCCAGTGCCTTGTCCAGCTGTAAGTCCTTCTCTGGCTCCTCCATCCCTTTCTCTCTGTCGCTTTCCATCTCAAATCTCATGCTATCGGAAGCACAGGGCTGAAGCACATGCTAGGCGAGGCAAACACAATTGATCGCTCTGCTTTGGCTTCACTGAGCTTCTCATGCATGGCAGGCCAATGAAAAACTAACTAGTAGGGGTCATACTGATCATTTAGAGAGAGATATTTTGAATGGGGAGGGCTACAGTTCTCAGAATGACTATATATAAGAAATAACTCTTTTGGGCCTAACCACAGATGTACCAAACCAATCTCAACCAAAACTAACCCCATAGAGTCTTTGTGAAACAGTTTATTTCCTATAGTTCACACAAAAATGAAAATTGTGTTAGAATTCGTAATAAGAAAATGATTATACCAATAAATTAGATAGATTATTGGCTGATAACATGCATCCCTGATGATATATTTAAAGAATGAATCATCTTATTTTCCCTGTTTTTATATTTATATTACCTTTTCCATTATATAATGAAAATAATCTTTAAACACTAATTTATTAACACTGCTAAATTGCAATATTTAGAAAACTATTAAAAAGTATTTTTTATGTTGTACGTTACAAAAATGTAAAAAAAAAAAAAAAAGAAGCATACTTGGATAGAAAATCATTAATGATGCATGACACATCGGTATCATATTGGTTATCAGCAATACCAATAAATTAGAAAAATTATCGGTCGATAACATTTATTATTTAATGGCCATAACATAATTATTTAAAAAAAAATGTCATATAGTATTGGCTAGAATTTGAATATCGGTGCATCCCTAAAACTTATACAGCCTTGGAAAAACATGAATAAATAAATGACGATGATTTTATTTGTGTATGAACTATCCCTTTAAAAGACCAAAATATAAAAATGTATCTGATTATGAAACTCTAGCAGATTATGGACACTTGCAGTGCAAAATGCAACGGCATCTTCTTCAAAACCATTCTATAAAATTCATACAACAGTCTATAAATAGCCTTGCTCTTGTGAACAGCTCAGGGCATTTTTCATGCTTTCACTCTTCAAGTGCTCTTACATAACTGTAAGATTGATGTCATTGATGCCCAACATGTCAAAACAACAAAACATCTGACCAAATGGGTGAATCAAATCAAATCATTGATTATCGGAACCCCTGTTACAATCTCAACTCAGACGTGCAGTGTAGAGAACAGGACAGATTGAACGACGCAGATAGCGTAGGTGGGAAACAATGTAGGTGTTCACAAGCTTACTATTCAATTCACCCTTTGAAGGATGTATAGCATAGCTGATTTGGGGACCCTAAATATAGTGGCCCCCAAAAAGCACTTAGAGTATTAAAAGTTATATACGTATATAATATCAATTGGCATCTGCAAAGAATGAGCTATTTTTGTATTTACTCTTAACCAAAGCGCCCCATTTTGATTTTAAGCAGACACTTTCCTTTAAGTTCACACAAATGGGATTGTGATATATGCTTGGTGACAGTTTTTGGCTGCTGTTCTCTCTAACCCCATTGAAATGCATCTCCACTCGCTGCTCTCCGCAAGAGCTGTGCATCGTGCATAGAGCCTGTCATTCTCATTTGCTCCAAATAGCTATTAACAGCCCAACTATTGAACTCCAAAAATACATTCGTATGCATCTGCAATCACAATCACATCTGTCTTGAGGTCAATGGTGTGGTAATCAGCATATTCAACATATCAGTATGTGTAAAACCACAATAGTTTCTTAGTTTCATATGGTTTGGACAAAAACACAATGTTTTAATAAATGAGCGAAGGCACATGTGGCATAATTCACTTTATAAATAGTTGTTTATCAATAAAATACAGGTTTGGATCAAGTTTATGGATCCCTGATTATGGCAAGCTATTTTACATTTATTTCGTAAAAAAACAGCTAGTGGCTACTTTAACGTAACTCATACTTATTTTCCCATTTCTAAAAAGTAATCCAATAGAAAAAACACTTGTTTTCATATAGGCTACTAGTGCTTATTCCTTTACTAGTCAAGTTTACTTTGCTTTGACAAGTTGCAAATATTAGCAATAAGCTTTCATGGTAATCTGTGTATTGTATATAGCAAGGGTTGTTGTTACCTTTTTACTAGTACTACAAATAATTACCACACATTCCCACAGAATTTGCAGTGTGTTATAATTAACAGAGAAATAGTGACTTGATACTGAGATTAATGACTAGCAGAAAAGAACAGATGTATGTAATGAAAGAGTACTAGTTACTACTTAAATATATAGCCTAATTGATAACAATGGAAAAATGCTAGCATCTGCTTAATAGTTATTGGTGAAAGTAGTAGGCTAACAGAAATAGATGCGAGTTAGTTTTAATGTGAAAACGGCTTGCCATAACATGATTAGAGGGACAGTCACGCTAGGAATCAATTCGCCCACCACTGTGCAAATCCATGAATCCATAAGCCAGATGTGCCTTAAATGTATTTTCTGGACATATTTGGGTAAATGTATGAAAAGTGTACTCACTGCAACGCTGGAAACAGCTGAGTCGGGTCTCTCGATCATTGTCCTGTGACAACACCCACTCTGAATCCCAACAGACCAGGCATAAAAAGATGAGTAGACTCAGAAAGGGTGGAGTGCAGAAGCGATGATGAACTCTAACGGCTGATTCGGATTTGGACGAAATGAATCGATTTTTAAAGGAAGTAAATTTGCACAGAACAAAAACAAGCATGTGAGCATCGGCAGGGGGAAAAATGTTACAATGCTGCGAGCAGGAAAGGCGATTGTCCTCCTACTTGAGGATGCAAACCCTATTGGTCAGCGACTGGCCGCTTGATGTGATGTCATAGAATCCCGCCCACCCTCGATTTTCATTGGATCACTGGATTTTTACAAAGGATTGTGGTATTTGTAGTGATGGGCAAAGATGCCGCGTGAAGTTGCCTCTGGAGAAGCATACGCAAACACACACACACACACACACACACACACACACACACACGTCAATACTGGGATCTCATAAATAAATAAATAAATAAATGGGGAAATATTTTTTAATTATTAACAGACAAGGGAAAACAGATTATGAGGGGATTTATGTGATCTGTAACGATGTAGGCCTACGCCTGCCCTCTAGAGGAATATTCCAAACGTAGCAACTTACAAGGTGTCCTATTTATCATAATAATATTTCCTTTAGAAAGGCAATGTTAAAATGTTTGATAACAATTTGTTCATAAAACATAAATAAAATAAAAAAAACATATCACTTGCTGCCCAACTGGGCGTGGTTTATCTTACAGATGGAGTTTAAGTTTCTTTCCACTGCCATCAATTTATATATAGGCTATAATACACATCACAGTAGTAACTCTCTTAAATGTTACAATTCATATCTTTTTTTCTTCAGTCTTACTTATTTATGCAAATATGTGTGTATCTGTATAAATTTCTACATTTAAATTTAGATTTGTAGAAAGTTTCATTCAATTTCAATCACGTTTCTTGTTTAAGTAGCCTACTTAATGGCCTGCTGGACCCATATTCAAGGTCCATACAGAATAGATTCTTCTGAATCTCTTCTTTCTTCTGTTTCTTGGAATCTGGAACTGTTACAAATCTAGAGCAGATTACAGACAAAAGCATTAAAACTACATGGACGTGAAGTAAATACTGAAGATCCGTCACAATATAAGTGTAAACGTATTGAGAGGACACTCACACAATGTGTTTGAAAGGGCAACTGCTGCTCGTCCAGAAATAAGACTCCAGCTGTTTCAGAGGTGTTATGATATTGATTTCATTAAAGCAGCAGATACTGTTAACATTCATTATTGCTTTAGTGCCTGAAAAAGTGAAAAGTTACAATGTGATTCAACATGTTTTTTAAATGTTTTTACTATCCAGGTTTTTAAAATACAGAGTAAATAAGGGATATCCAACATTTTCAGATAGAAATACTAAGAACTATTTTAGATTGTTTAAATGAAGTTTCCAGAAAAGTTTCAGTCTGAAGCCTGAAATGCTTTACATCCAGTTCCCATGACAGAGAACAAATATGACAGACACAGACTGAAATATTAAGCTGCAGAGCATAGCACAGTATCAGAAACAGTGATGAAGTCTTTATGAAGGTCTTCATACAGTGTTCCTGTTGCTCAATTGGTAGAGCATTGCATTATCAAGCGCAAGGTTGGGGGTTTGGTAAAAATTGATAGCCTGAATGCACTGTAAGTCGCTTTGGATAAAAGCGTCTACTACCTGCATAAATTTAATTTAATTTAATTTTCATTCTCCAGGTATGATACAGCACCCAAGAAGCAGAGTGAGAATATGTGGTGAACTGCCAACAGCCATTTATATAGAGACTGTGAAATAGTTCAATGTAAAAGGAAAGAGCTGCATGTCAATATCAATGTCAATTCCAATGTCACTTTATTTATAAACCAGTATTTATTACAACAGCTGTTGACCAATGTGCTGTACATAAACTTATATAATAAATAATAATAAAATTATTAGAAAGAAAAAAATATATATACATTTATATATGTAAAGTATTTTTAATGTTAAACATATTGAACGTAAAAGTAAAAGTAAATGCAAAATGTTAAAGGAGCAAATAAATATTTAAAAAGGTTAATATACAGTTAAAGCAGAAAGATTGTATTCAGTTTCAACCCTTTCTTCCATTTGATATCTTTTGGGTAAGCATAAGAGGCACTTTCATTCCAACATAAGAAAACATTTCTGGAATTTGCATCTGAAGTGGCATATAGATCTGTTTAATCATATAACTTAGAGGGGACATGAATGCATTTAACCTGCAACTAAAATGCATAAAAACAAAGCCTAAACTTTTTAAACACTATGAACACATACAAATAGTCACGTGAATAACAATCAAATATCATAATTCTCTACATAAATCATTAAACAAACACTCTCCCCTAAAACACAACATTTAAAATCAATGAAGTGCATCCATTTTAAGTTAATAGGGCTTTGTCCACAAAATGATATCTGGTTTCTAGACTAGGCCTACCACTAACATCTCAGCTTTGTTTTGTCTGGTTCACAAAAGCAGTTAACAGCAAGTCTGGCACCCAAAAAACAGTGATTTACTGTAAGCTATTTTATCAAGTAGAAGAGAAGAAAGAGCACTGTAAAAAATTTCCTGTAGAAATTACAGTAACTTACTGGCAGCAGTTTGCCAGTAACTTACTGTAAATTAAACTTACAGTAAAAATACTGTATTCATATTTACAGTACCATTTAACTTGCTGTAAATGTATTTGCAGTAATATATTTTTTTACTGTAAAACACAATTATGTTTTTTTTCTCCTTTTATATATTTTAATACAATAAAATATTACTTTACACTGTGAAATTTACTGTAAATGGTTCACTTTTATTATGTATTGTAAAACTTTACAAATTATTGTATTTCAACAGGTCTCATGTCTCAGTAGTAAAAACTATAAAAAGAAACAAAAGACTGTTTAACTTCTTTTATTGGTTTAATAGTTAAATTGTAATACTTGAAATAACATTTTAATATTCTTGCAGATTGTACTTTCAGTTTTCCAAAAACTTGAATACATTTCATTTATACATAAAAGTTTCATATTAAGAGCATTTTAAAACAACAGACATGAACAGATTCAGTCATAAGAACAATCTTAAAAATTTACTAATTCAGAAAACTCCTGTGTAGAATGTATTTGCTCTTAGTAGCTTAATAGTTTTGCCAGCTGAAATCCACAAACTCCTTAAAGGGATAGTTCACCCAAAAATCTGAATTAGGTCATTAATAACTTACCCTCATGTCGTTCCAAACCCGTGAGACTTCCGTTTATCTTCAGAACACAGTTTAAGATATTTTAGATTTAGTCAGAGAGCTCTCAGTCCCTCCATTGAAGCTGTGTGTGTGGTATACTGTCCATGTCCAGAAAGGTAAGAAAAACATCATCAAAGTAGTCCATGTGACATCAGAGGGTCAGTTAGAATTTTTTGAAGCGTCGAAAATACATTTTGGTCCAAAAATAGCAAAAACTACGACTTTATTCAGCATTGTCTTCTCTTCCGGGTCTGTTGAGAGAGAGTTCAAATCAAAGCAGTTTGTGATATCCGGTTCATGAATCATTCGATGTAACCGGATCTTTTTGAACCAGTTCACCAAATCAAACTGAATCGTTTTATACTATTCGCGTCTCCAATACGCATTAATTCACAAATTACTTAAGCTGTTAACTTTTTTTAATGTGGCTGACTCGTGAACTAGTCAGTATTTTGTTCGTTATCTGGCTCAGCTCGGTGTTCATCTTCAGTTCTCTCCTCACAGCAGTTCACCGGGATACTGGTTTGTTTGAACTCAGAAGTGTCAGCCACATTAAAAAAAGTTAACGTTAAGTAATTTGTGGATTAATGCGTATTGGAGATGCAAACCGTTTAAAATGATTCAGTTCGATTTGGTGAACTGGTTCAAAAGGATCCAATTACATGGAGTGATTTGTTCGCGAACCGGATATCACAAACTGCTTTGTTTTGAACTCTCTCTCACAACAGACACGGAAGAGAAGACAATGCTGAATAAAGTCGTAGTTTTTGCTATTTTTGGACCAAAATGTATTTTCGATGCTTCAAAAAATTCTAACTGACCCTCTGATGTCACATGGACTACTTTGATGATGTTTTTCTTACCTTTCTGGACATGGACAGCAGACCGAACACACAGCTTCAATGGAGGGACAGAGGAGATAAATGGAGGTCTCACTATGGAAGCATATGGGTAGCATTATTCAATTTGGGATGTAATATGCAAAATGACAATGCAATATGTAAAATGGCAATGCATTTCTGTATTTACATTTACATTTTCCAATACATTTGTGCAATGTTTGGTGCAAAATAAAAATGAAAATTAAATTACATAATTTTCATTTGCCATTTACTACACCAGTTTTAAAATGTAAAATGAATATTAATTTTAACGCTTTATAAGTTGCAAAATTAAAATGAAAATGTATTACAGAAATGATTAGATATGTTTAACATGTTAAAGCAAAAACTGTAGCAAAATGATAATTGAAATGCTATTTTTCTTAATTGCATTAACACTCACAGTCAAGACACTTACGATTGCATTTTCATTCGGTGTCCCGCAATGAATGTAGCAAAACTCAATGTGCACATTGAAAATGCATTCCGAGCCGATCACGTGTCCCCGCCCTCGCGCCACGTCAATCATTGTGTGAATAAGGCAGGGCTTACAGAAGGTCAGAGACTCAAGTCTCAAGAAGAGGATTCAATCAAGTGAGACAACATAGACAAGACAGTTGGTCTGTGTATGTTTTGATCATTTCGGTTTATGGCTTCAATATTTCATTCGAACTTGTGGGCGGAGCTGAAACGCTGCTTTCATCTGATTGGTCGAATCAGAGCGGTTTTCATCTGACAGCCTTCAGCTGAAATGTCTGAAACTACACTCTCTGTTAATTAGCATAATATTTGAATCAGATGTAGCTGGGCACATAATTCGTGCTGCTGAGACCTGCAAATTATTTCTAGGTTGTAGTATTGTATGAATATTGTCCCACTGATAAAAACAGTGCAAATAGTTCTGTCCCTTTGGATAACAGTAAAGTGGAAATAAATATAGTTAAATTTATGAAATAAAATTAAATAGGATTTTTTGGGAAGGTAAGTCTGGCCAGTTATACAAGCAACACGAGTCGGACGAGTCTAAAGATATGAGCTGAATTGGGTGAAACATTAAAGTTCTAGTCTGTGTCAATTACTCTCATAATAAATAATAATAATAATGTTAACTGTATTTTTCGGTATAAGTTGCATCAGTCCAAAAATACGTCATGACGAGGAAAAAAACATATAAGTCGCACTGGACTATATGTCACATTTATTCATGACCAAGAGAAAACATTACCGTCTACAGTCGCGAGAGGGCGCTCTGGGGTAGGCTACAGGAGCACTGAGCAGCATAGAGCTAATTTTACTATTTTTATTTAGAAATGTAACTATATTCATTTTTACAATTATTTATTAATGCCACACACACACACACACACACACACACACACACACATACATAGTGCCTTATGACTTAAAAGATGAGAGTGGTAAATGTTACAGACATGGAACTGTTCAGTCTATTATTGATTTTAATTTCCACTTCACTGTTATCCAAAGGGACAGAACTATTTGCACTGTTTTTATCAGTGGGACAATATTCATACAATACTACAACCTAGAAACAATTTGCAGGTCTCAGCAGCACGAATTATGTGCCCAGCTACATCTGATTCAAATATTATGCTAATTAACAGTGAGCGTAGTTTCAGACATTTCAGGGCTTCACTCGCACTGACTCTTATTTTGCCTGAAAGAATGACAAGACCGAGCTGAAGGCTGTCAGATGAAAACCGATCCGATTCGACCAATCAGATGAAAGCAGCGTTTCAGCTCCGCCCACAAGTCCGAATGAAATATTGAAGCCATAAACCGAAATGATCAAAACATACACAGACCAACTGTCTTGTCCATGTTGTCTCACTTGATTGAATCCTCTTCTTGAGACTTGAGTCTCTGACCTTCTGTAAGCCCTGCCTTGTTCACACAATGATTGACGTGGCGCGAGGGCGGGGACACGTGATCGGCTCGGAATGCATTTTCAATGTGCACATTGAGTTTTGCTACATTCATTGCGGGACACCGAATGAAAATGCAATCGTAAGTGTCTTGACTGTGAGTGTTAATGCAATTAAGAAAAATAGCATTTCAATTATCATTTTGCTACAGTTTTTGCTTTAACATGTTAAACATATCTAATCATTTCTGTAATACATTTTCATTTTAATTTTGCAACTTATAAAGCGTTAAAATTAATATTCATTTTACATTTTAAAACTGGTGTAGTAAATGGCAAATGAAAATGATGTAATTTAATTTTCATTTTCATTTTGCACCAAACGTTGCACAAATGTATTGGAAAATGTAAATGTAAATACAGAAATGCATTGCCATTTTACATATTGCATTGTCATTTTGCATATTACATCCCAAATTGAATAATGCTACCCATATGCTTCCATAGTCTCACGGGTTTGGAACGACATGAGGGTGAGTTATTAATGGGTGAATTAATTTTTTGGGTGAACTATCCCTTTAATGAAGGAGGATACATGAGGGTTCAGACCAGAGTTCTTCCTTTGCACCATCTTCCCACTTCTTCTGATGACGTGGAACTTTGAGGAGCACTTGCTGCTGTCAGGGTTATCATTTAACCTTTACATAACAGAAAAAAAAGTTAGATCATTTGATGTGAAAAATGTCTAACAAAACAACCAAATACTCACAACACAACCAAATACAGAAATGCACTGCAAATGGCACAGCACACAAAATAAATATTTCCAGGGGACCCAATATGTGACGAACCCGGATGGAGCATGTTTAGTACTCAATGTCTACTTTTGTTTTCTTGCAAAAAATACAGAGATTACATATTTATGACATACAACTTTATATACAATATAAAAAATGTAAAAAGAACACGAGGGTGAGATATTAATCTATACATTAGTAACATTGTAAAAAAAAAATTTAATGTTATGTTTAAATAAGTTTCATAGGTAAGAAATGTAAGGTAATATAGGGTCCAAAGATGAAACAGCTCATTTTAAAGTTGAGACACACACAGATAAATAAAGCATATTACGAAAACTTTTTTTGTTTAAATGTATTTATTTGCAACAGTTATGTTAACAGCAATAATAAGACATTTATGTCCTAAGTACAGCTATTAAGCTGATAGACACCATGCTGCTTTGTCACGAGAACATCCCAGGTTAAAATAATGAGGAAATTACGTTGGCTAAATCCGAAATCGCCCCCTTAACACTCATTCACTCATTTCTACATTAGTCCACTAATACGGTTCACTTGAAGCTGTGAATGAATTCGGACAGCCGTTGATCGCGCATTGGATGTACACAGTCGGGTTCGTCACTTATTGGGGTCCCCTGAAAACATTTCCATTGTGTTCTGTGCCATTTGCGGCGCATTTTCGCGAACGAGATTATGTTATTCTCCCGATGCTGATGTACAGAACAAATGTTACATTTGAAGTAGACATATTTTTCTCTTGGTTGTTTAGTTTCCTTAACTTTATGTGTTTGCGGTAACGTTAAATGTGAGACTGAGGGGCGGAGAGCCTTTGGAAAGTGTATGAGCATTCAGGACCTGCACACGAAAACCTTAAGTTCGCCGTGTTTTTATGCCCTTTGGCATGATTAATAAAGGCGTATAATGTCTCCACGAAGACGCCAGTGTTTGCACACGACACGAACATTGCGGGTTTTACTCTAGCACTACAAGCATGACGTGCATTTATATGGGGTAATCAGTTAACAGCAAGCGATAATAGCGGGAAAAAATCCGACTGACTTTAAGCTAAATCCACGAAAGCTTTGTTGTTCGGCTAACAGTTCACATGAACACTCACCAGCTCCTGGAGTGGTCAAACCCAAGGCAGAGACCCGTTAATGTCCATATTTTGACGGTGAAACGTTCAGAAAAGGGAAAGAAAGGAAAGAAATATGAATGTTTGCACAGTGTCACCACAACTCTCTCTAGCTCTCTTCACAGCATAAATGTGAGGTGACTGCGCGCCATACAGTGGCAGCGTTTTTTTTATTTATATTTTTGTTTTAGTTAAACCAAAGATATAATATATTTAAAGTAAAAGAAGTAATATTTGTACCCACCTTTGCATCTGACTGGTTCTTTTCGCATCTGTGTGTCTTGTTTTCTTCTTTCTCCAAGTGGGATATAAAACTTGATCTGTGATTGGTCAGGTTTCGCGCTCATTTTTTCTTTACTGTATTTAAATTTACAGTAAATTAAAAATACTGTAATTTAGTGTCGCCAAGAGGGTATTCCCCAAAATGTTACTTTAAAATACAGTAATATGCTGTATAACTGTCCTACAGTAAAATACAGTTCATTTTACAGTTAAATACTGTTAAATTTACAGACATTTCTAACAGTGAGGAGACGAATCCATTGTAAAATTACAATTTATTAAGATAATCTGGGCTATGTTTAAATGCACAGTCAACTTCGTATGTCCAGCAAGTGGTATAGCCCTCCACAATCAATGAAAAAAAACAACTTTACAAAATCAGCTCTTGACATTACCTTTAAATGAAGCCGTTTTCTTATAGCCAACAGTTTGAGGCATGTGCCCTCTAGTGGAATAGTCAAAAAGTTGTTGTGTCCTATTTTCATATAATAACAACAATAACAATAATAATAATATAAATAATGACTTTAGAATATTACAATATTCAGTATTCTTCTGTTCATAAAAAAATTAAACAAAAAATATTTACAAGATGCTTTTTAGAAAAACTACTTGGAAACAATGGAAAAATAAATCAAAGACCTACAATATATATATCATTAAAACATAAGTAAATACTATTTACACAAAAACTGCTACAGGACACAAAATCCAATAAAACGGTAAAGTAATCTAAACCTGATAGCTGGTAAATGGCAGATACTTAGATAATATTCAGCAAGGCAAATAATAATAGAATAATGTCCAATAATAGCACTGAAATGTTTCTCTTAAAATTCTAATCAGACAATATCTTCCAAGTTTCATTTTGCTGAATTTGAAGCCTGTTTATTGTCTACGTGCTCTATGGCCCGCTTGACCCAGGCACTCGCAGGGTTTGCACAGAATTGTTTCTTCTTAATTGTTACGAACCTAAAAAAAGATTCCAGACAAAAGCATTAGAACAACATGAATGTGAGGTTGCATATTAGTTTACAGTACATGCACATAGAAAGTACTGGCTAATATAAATTAAATTAAAATTAAATTAAATTAAATTAAATTTATGCATTTAGCAGACGCTTTTATCCAAAGCGACTTAAAGTGCATTCAGGCTATCAATTTTTACATATCATAATACAATATAATTACATGGGTTATGATTAGGTTTAGGTTAATGGTTAGTACTTAATTATTACCCAGTTATTGAAATTATTATGATAAGTACATAGTATTTACATATGGAACAGGACTGTACAATTAAATGCTATCATTTTAATAATATAGGTGAACATCTAAACATGGGGGATACTCACACAACGTGTTTGAGGGGGCAAATACTACTTGTCCAGAAATAAGACTGCAGCTGTCTCAGAGGTATTGGACTGGTTTCATTAAAGCAACAGATACTGTTTGCCAAGTCAACCGACATTGTGCCTGAAAAGGTTTTTAAAATACAGAATAAATACAGGTTATCCAATATTCTTAGAAAGAGATTTAAAAACTGTTTTAGTTTGTTCAAATGAAGCCTCCTCTTTAAAAGATTAAATCTGAAGCCTGAAACTTCTACATTCTATGAGAGAAACAGACACTCACCAGCTGAGGTAAGCTGCAGAACACAGTACAGCATCAGAAACAGTGATGAAATCTTCATGAAGGTCTTCATTCTCAAGGCAGCATATGAGAGACAGGGAGAGTGAGCGCATGTGGTGAACTGCCAGTCCATTTATAGTGACAGTATTCATGTTGAAAGGAACACTATGCTTATTCTCAGGACCAGTGACATAGCCTTTTCCAAGTACCAAACCACACTCTCTTTAAACCTTCTTCCTCTTTATGCATGTGGTTTTTAAACGTGCTAAAAGGATGCATTTAAAGTAAATACCCTACTTCTCTCATCACAAAAGTCATATAGTCACTTATAAAATGATGTTGCATTATGATGCTTTTTTAAAGATCATTATTTTGTGTGTTTGGTGTAACAGAATATGTTGACATGCTTTAATGTTCAAAAACACATTCTTTTTCAAATACTGTACATTATTGTACAGGTAGGTCGTGTGACAGAAACAGTGATGAAGCTCGTATGTGTTTGCAGTACATAAGCCACAGACGGTTAAGACAACTGACTCCACTGTGTGACCCTTTCTCTCTCTCTGTCACATACGCGTGTGCACAAATACACACACACACATACACAAACTCCCCATTTGATCATTCAATAGCAAATACTTAAACTAATAACAAAACATACTTATAGTGGCTGATTCAGAAGCGTCCGATTTTTTGTAGCAAAGTCAGAATGACCTCCTCTTGAAATCGCATCATTTGACCCCTTTAAATTCGGCCTATTGTTCTGCTGTTGAACCTTTACTGTTCATTCATTAGCATCTGCTTGGATACAAGTGAAAATACATGCTCTGAGTTTAACTTAAATTCTGATATATGTATTATATTACTTTGACTTTATAACACATGAAGCATCCCTCTTTAACACCACCACAGTCATTTAAATTGCATAGAAATCTGTTGATGTTTCAAATATACTTGATGGACTGCAATAGTCATTTTTTCATAAAGGATATAATTGTTTTAATGATGGCCTAAACAGCTCATAAAAGTTTCAAACATTTGCCTGTTTCAGAAGAAACTAGATTAAAGTATTGTATTATGATTACAGATTGTAAATAATGACCATAACAGATCACAATTTTTCATTCTAATATGAACTGAATGGAAAAACAACCTTAAAGAACAAAACTCACAAGTAATTAGTAAATTAAAAGGTATACTTTAATAATGGACAATAAAACAAAGGAAATCTTGCACATGCTAACTTAAATGCAGTATTCTCTATATTTAAAAAGGCAATAACAAAATAGCTAATTTAAAGTTTAAATCAGATCGGTAAGGCTTACTGACACAAAGATCGCGAGACCAACTCATTTATAGAGGCATACATTACAATGGTTGTTATGGAACGTGGCAGTCAATGAAAACACACAACAGAGAGAATAAATGAAACAGTTTTAAATATCAACATTCCAGAGAACACCACACTTTTGCAGATGAGGAAAAGGGAACTAAATGAATTAATGAGACTCCGGGTGAACAGCATAACTAATCAGACCACTTAGGAAAACTAGGTCACAGGCGAAGGAAAACGAAACTCAAAACATTGTGAAACTTCTTTCCTCTCCAAAACAGTAGGAAGTAAAATTAAAATAAATGTGAAAAAGTGAAGTGACATACAGCCAAATATGGTGACCCATACTCAGAATTCATGTTCTGCAATTTACCCATCCAAAGTGCACACACACATCAGTGAACACACACACCCGGAGCAGTGGGCAGCCATTTATGTTGCGGCGCCCGGGGAGCAGTTGGGGGTTCGAGGCATTGCTCAAGGGCACCCAAGTTGTGGTACTGCCGGCCCGAGTTTCAAACCCACAATCTTAGGGTTAAGAGTCAAACTCTCAAATCACTAGGCCACAACTTGCCCCAGAAAATCCAATGTCTAGAAAAGAAGGAACATTAACCTCCTGGGATTTGTACCCACAGCCTCAGAAGTTTAGAACCAGCGGTTTAGCAGAGTGCACCACTCAGTCGACTTGGAGGATGGAGTGGAGGATGTTAACTGTGACAAGTTGATTGACAGGCCAGTTTCCAGTGACAGGGTATGTGTAACGGGGCGACAGGCAAGCTTTTGGCAGGATGGGCATGGAATTTGAGGGGTGGTGGAGACTGGCAGGGATTAGTGAGGTGGATTGCTGGAATGAAGTATAGGTCTATATATAGTGGGGAGTGAAGGAGGGTTGATTGTGGTGAGCGTTGTTTTCCTGTCACACCAGCTCTGTCAAAGTGGACATTTAAAAAAAAAAATCATTTAAACAGTATCATTCTGGCGACATGTTGCATTTTCAGCGGAGAAGCTCACGTTATTGTCTTTATCCAAGACATGTCTGGTTTTTCACAAAATTGACTTTTATGTGTCATAACCCTGAGGGAAAACATTTTTGTTTAAAGGGCATTTGTTTCATGTTGATTCTCTGAGGCAGTAACACAATCTTTTCGTAGAGAAGTAGAAAGCAGTCTGTTTCTGAATGCTCTAATTCCTCTTTATTCTGCGTACTGTAGCTGTTAGGTGCTAAAAATGCATAAGAGATAATGCAGCATTTCACACCGGAAACACCCAGCTTCTTAATTAAACTAGGCCTAATGGTGTGTTGCCAAACCCTAGGATTGTTCATTTGTTACCGTCTTCTAACTTAACATAGATAAAACATTTGACGAAAGTTAAAGTGTTTTTCTATGAGAGTGAATTGTGTGAAGTGCATGCAGCTACACCTTGAAAGGAAATGAAAATGTTTTTTATTTTTTATCCACTTGCAGTTTTACCAAGGTTATGCAAGATTGTCACATTAATGTAGCCAAAACAAACTGACACAACAGAGACCAACACAGAATTTGTAATGGTTTTACTGTTTATAATGGGAGCTGAATCGGCTTTAATGGTTTTAATATTGGTTTTCTACTATCTACTATCCTATTGGAATTTGGTTCAAAACACACCACAGAAAACAATTAATGGTTTTAATAGTTAATAGTTGATGGTTTGTAATGTCTGTAACAGAATTAAATAGTGGAAACCATTAGAATATCTATGATCTAGAGCTTTTCACTTACTTACAGGCAGCTTAATCCATGTCAAAGTGTACATTATGACCACAACAGATCATGCACTATTTGTGAAATATACAATATATTGTTTCTAAAACATTTAAAATATATTCTCAAAAATGAGCTGGAAAACAAATTCTCATTATCTGAGTCAGCTAAGATGGAAAATTACGTATTATTTTGAAAGCTCTCCAAGATCAGAAGACAACTTTAGAAATGCACTTTTATTATAAAAAAAGACATGTTAAAGTCCACAAAACACAACAATGCATCTTGCAACATCACATCACAATAGCTGCTCTGGGACAGTTGCTTCCGGTCCAGTAAAAAGTCACCGCCAGATTCACAAGAATTTTCTTTTTATAGAACTGGACACAGCATGATGACGTACTTCAAGTGCACGAGGAGCTGAAAGTATTCATTACGTATTAGAACTAGTGTCAAAATGGCAAAAAGTTTACCTTTAAACTTAATATACATTTATTTATTAAAGCACTCATTTACATCTCGCATGATATGAGGATGAAAAAAAATTGAGCAAATTTTCAGTTTTGAGTGAACTGTTTCTTTAAAACACTGCTATGGTCATGGTCTTAACTTAAAGGGACAATAAGTAACTTTTTAGGTATTTTATTATCTAAAATCAATATTTCTATTCATAAATATGCCCTCAATGGTGTACAAATACCTATGCCAATGTTTAAACTAATCCTCGTAAATGAAGAATTTATTATCTTTATATACATGGGACGGGTAGGTTGACAGAGGCTTCCATGTAGTTCCGCCATCTTGCAAAACTATAATAGCAGAGAGGGACAAAAAGTACTAAGCCAACGCGTTTCCACAGCGCGTTTTCGGTCAGAGCCAGAAACGCAGGTGCAGAGCAGTGAGAGGCGCTTGAAACTGCACCGGCAAGTTTAAAAGTCTGGATTGCATTCTTATTATGGACCATACATATGTCGCGCCACAGGAGAAGAAAACATCGTCGCCAAAACAGTCAAAAATAGAACGTAAAAGGAAACGTGACCGTAGATTACAGAAAACAAGAGTTAATGTCGGGGAAGCTTTTTCTAGGTGGAAAGAGCTAATGCTGGATAAAGATTTCAAAAGAGACGCTGAAGTGGCCAGTTTTCTTCTCGACAGGTAAGTCAGTGTTACAATCTATATTATAATATATTTTTTATATCTAACAATGCATATAATTCAGAAAATATAACGAATAAATTAGACATAACTACTAATTACAATATTTCATGTTTTCCACAGTCAGTAATTCATACTGTAACATTCGTTTGTTAGTTGTCATGTTGCAGTTTGTTTGAAATAACACACCTGTTCACCTGAAGGAAAACTCGACGAAGTGCTATTAGAAGACATCCCGTCAAAGCTTTTTGGTACATATCGCCTACCGTAGATGCAACGCGCATTTGAAAAAGCGAGGCGCTGGAGAGCAAAATTAGTTTGAATGCAAAATACAATTTCACCACTAGATGGGAGTAATTCCTAATCAGTGTCCCTTTAAGAAAATAGGATCTTGAACATTCAAAAAAATTACTTTCGCTCTTTTCAGAGAAAATAATTCTGAGAAGACATTTTAGAGCATGCACAGATTCTTATAGCCTGCTGACTATAAGATATATTTCTCCAACAGATATTCAAGTAAATGCATTACTGAGACATATGATGAAATGATTTTAACTTTCTTTTTCTCATCCGTTTTCTACTTCTGTTTTAATCCTCAGTGTTATAAGGAATGATGTAATTTATGTTCACTCGAGTCGTCTTACTTAGAATTAAATATGTCACTGGGTCAAATATTCTGAGAAAGAGAGACGTAAGGCCTACATCTCAGATATTCATGAAATTACACTATAATCTCATGAGAATGTATATGTATTTTCATAAAATGATTCTACAGAATGTACAATTACTTATGTTTGCAAAGACACTTACAATTCTCAAGTATTCACAGCATCTATACAATACAATACAATACTGACTTACAATACAAAACATTACGTATGAATAACTTTACAGACTTACAAATGAATCCTTACGAATGTTCAGTTGGCATACCAATGGCATTATGTTTTCATCTGCATTTATTAGCCTATATGAAATGTATTAATAATACTTTTTTTGTAGTAAAACCATGGTTAAATTTCATAAGTGAGACCACTTCTCCTAACTCCAAATGAGGCAGTTCCACCATCGTGTAACTTTCTTAATCTGAAAATAAACATTTTACCCACTCAGTTTTTAGATGCTGCAATAAGAAAGAAGGAAGCAGATTTATTGTAAATGGAATTAATACTGTTGTTGCACCATGTGTGGTTTTAAAATCACCCACTCAGCATTTTCCACCATTTGTATTGCAACACATTTGTACATTTGTACTGTAATGCACTGCAACAGACAGACTGAACATTTTGCTCTAGACTGGCCTTGATTGTCTCATTTAAACGTAAATTTTAAGCACTGAACATGAAATGTTTCTTTACAGTAATAGACCAGTTTTCTTCACTTTTAAAAACATTGGTCTTTTTAAAACATTTACAGTCATATAAATAACTAGTATCTTATGAGGAGTTGCTGTTGATATGGATACAGAGCACTGCAGTTATTTTTTTATTTATTGGATTTTTATATCTTTTTTTTTTCATCTATCTTTACTATTGTCTTTAAAATAATAGCTTTTTTATTAATTGGTCAGAAACCATTGGGTAGCACACAAAGCATATTACAAATCAGGATCACAACAGAAAAGCAAATAATAATAATAATAATAATAACAACAACAATCATCAACAAAATCATATCAAAAGAACAAAAAGAGAGAAAACATACAGAATATTAATCATAACACATAATGGGTGAAAACAAAAACAACCATGTCCAATTTATATCGCCATATTTATTTTAACTAAACAAATATAGGGTATGTAGATTTATATTACATTTTTCATATTATGGGTAACATGCTGGGATCTTCACTAACCCCCAAATATCTTTATGGTACTTCCCACATTCTGTTAAATAACATACGTTTATCCATATGACAGAATCTTATTTTTTCTAGGGATATAAAGTCTTTTATCATACCCTTTCCCTATATAAGGGAGGGCAATCTCCAACCCATTTATTCATAATGGCTTTCCTTGCCAGCATCAACAAAGGATGACATGTCTTTATGTTCCTGTTAAGGAGGAGGCAAGATGCAGAAGAACACATAACTTTACAAACTTTTGAAAAGGCCTCAGAAATTAATGTCTAAAAAATTTCCAACTTCTTACATTGCCACTGTAATGACGAGCCAGAGACGTTTGGATCCAAATGCAGCGCTTTATTTAAGAATGGTCAGGCAGAAATCAGGAATAGCGTCGTGTGTTAGGGATAACCAGAAACAAGCAGAGATCGGGGCAGGCAGCAGGGAATCAGAGTACACAGTCCAAAGATTAAACACGAGAATGACAAACACAGGGAGAAATGCCTGGAAATGTTAGACAGGCTAAACAAGACTTTGCAAACTGGTGGAGTGAGTGTGCTACTTATATGTGTGTGTGTGTTAGCTGAAATGAGGTGCAGGTGTGAGTGCAGATGAAGGTGTTTATGTGCAATCAGTACCAGGAATGAGGCAGGATGGGAAATGGAGTCCTGAGGTGAGTGCCCTCTACAGAAGATCATGGGCACTCCAACTAATGATCGTGACAGCCACAGACAATGGAAGAAATTACCAAGGGAATTTTTACACTTCATACAGTTAGGGGACAGTTGTTTGTTAAATTTGCCATATCTATATGGTGACACATATGCTTGGTGTACTATATTAAACTGCATTTCTCTAAACAGAAATAGTAACAGAGAGTTTAAGAAAGTTTTCCCATGAAGCATCGTACCTAGTGTTTTTACTCCAGGATTTCCGGAGATCAATAAGCTTGTTCTGCCTATGCTCATAAGGAGTAAAATTTTTATACCATTTCTGAGAGTGTCTGAACAACAAAGAAAAACTTTCTCCCCCCAAAAAAGATAATTATTTCTGATGGAGAGTCCACCATTCCTAACACTAAGATAATGTTATGGAGTGACAGAGACGTGAGAATCCATTTGCAAAGCTTCTTTCTTAAATGAGGTCGAAATAGGCAAGGGTCTGACAATGGCACACAGATATATTGAGGGTAAGAGAAGAGTAATCCAAAACGGACGTGGAAGAATAGTAAAATGTTGGTCAGGGCCAAACGTCCCGTAAAATTTCGTCAGCTCTACAAGCGACGCAGTGGTCTGGACAAACTTTTAAAACAGTTCATCTTTTTAATTTATTTTGTTAAAATTTTCATTTTGTATTATTAATTGTTATATATATGTATAAAGGGTGTTTTGCAAGTAATGTCACCTCTTTGTACGTAATGTTGATATTTTCTATCCTTTTATCTTTGTTACTTTTACCTAGTAGAAATAATAAGAAAAATAACTAACGGAATTTTTTAAGTTTTATGACACGAGGGCACTAAAGTCTTCTTTTTTTACCCCCCCCCCAGCAATTTGCACTACATCATCAGACATCAAAAATCCATATTTTGAGGGCCTCTGCCTTTTGTTCATGTTTGTTTTACCAATGTACATCTGCCAATGTAACATTTCATACATTTTAGAAAGTAAACCTTATGTGTGTGATATTTACCAATGAACAATAAATTAAATATTAAATAAATTAGTAAATTAATAATACCTCAACCTGAATTTTGTGTTGAATTTTGTATTTAAAGCAAAATAACAACATATACAAATAAACCACAGTGAAATAATGACAAATAATTTCCACAATTTAACTCGTTTTTAAGTAATAATAATAATAATAAACACATCTTACACTTTATTGAAAACACATGAACTGCAAGTGACCATGCACACACACACACACACATTTCACTCTTCAAGACCTCCATCGTCTGTAAAGCAATCCCAGCTACAGTAGCCAGGGTGGTCATCTGAGGAGTAAACCCCCAAAGGCACTCCCTGTTGTCCATTTCCCTGGTGACCAGACCCACAGTCTTTTTCTGCACTGTAGGCGACTGCACCTAGATGCTGTATGGCTTTCTGTACATTTGATAGTGTTTCTTAGAATATCTTCACAGCACCTGTTCAGTATCAAAAACGAAAAAATAATAAAAAAATGAAAGACACAATTCAGAAAATCAATGAAAAAAATCAGTAGTAAAAAAAAACACCACGATCATCTAAAAGTTGACAGACTAAAAGTATGTTTTTATCAAGCCAATTGTGAAAAAAGAGATTTATTTTTATATCTAATATTTGTATTATTCCAAATAAAGTAACTATGTTGGTATTTCTAGAAATGTCTAAGTTGCAGCACAATAAAAAAAGTGTAAGCAGTTTTTGTAATGAAGTGAGTATTAGAATTCCCAAAAATTAATAATTATATAAATTAATAATTAAAATAAATAATTTTGTCCAGCATTCCACAAATTTGTACAGAAACATCCAGTACCATTGCAGGATAGATGCCTTAGAAAGTAACACTCATTGACAGGTCACGCTGTAATAAAGAATTTAATTTGCGTCAGATAGAGAGAATAAGAGGTTCAAAATTAAGCTTTGATCTCTTTTTCTGATCTTTAATTATAATTATACCTACATGAGGAACTGGAAAAGAAGCAACACCTTTCAGAGACTGGAAGATTTTGAGCTACTGGTGAAATAAAAAATTATATTGCTCTTGAATGTTACAAATACTCAAAGACAAGATTGTGCTTCAGAAGACAGATTTTACAGTACAGTGTCAGCCATATATCACTCTAGCAATGCCCTATACTGTGTGGAACAACACATTTTGGATTGTATCCTGCTATTAAAATATAAACAGACATCAAACAGAGAAGGTGAATTCGTTTCATGTTGATTCTCTGAGCCAGTAACACAATCTTTTCGTAGAGAAGTAGAAAGCAGTCTGTTTCTGAATGCTCTAATTCCTCTTTATTCTGCGTAGCTGTAGCTGTTAGGTGCTAAAAATGCATAAGAGATAATGCAGCATTTCACACCGGAAACACCCAGCTTCTTAATTAAACTAGGCCTAATGGTGTGTTGCCAAACCCTAGGATTGTTCATTTGTTACCGTCTTCTAACTTAACATAAATAAAACATTTGATGAAAGTGAAAGTTTTTTTCTATGAGAGTGAATTATGTGCAGCTACACCTTAAAAGGAAATTAAAATGATTTCTATTTTTTATTATCCACTTGCAGTTTTACCAAGGTTATGCAAGATTGTCACATTAATGAAGCCAAAACAAACAAACTAACTAAACACAACAGAAACCAACACAGAATTTGTAATGGTTTTACTGTTTATAATGGGAGCTGAATCGGTTTTATTGGTTTTAATATTGGTTTTCTCTAGTTGTTCCATTTTTTCCATTTACAATTTCCACAAAATTGTAGCTTTTAAGATGTACCACCGCAGTGACAGAGTTTACATGAAAACCTAGATAATTTCATGTACTTACAGGCAGCTTAATGCCAAAGTTTCTGTTAAAGTAGCAATTTCGGTTCAAATTTTGGCCATCTACTCAAAAGTACTACTCTTACTATTTTGAATTGCACTTTGACCTCTAGGTCTGAGAAGCTTTGATTTTGATGGACTTTTCCTTTTCTTTTCTTTTTTGACCCAGTGACATCTGTCTTTCTTTAATGTCTGAGAGTGTATCCACAAATACATCCTTCTTATAATAACAGCTGCTATATACTGTATTTAATAGAGGGATCCAAGCCATATCAAAAGAGTATAATAGAGATTTTGGAGGTAGGCTAAAATCAGCCTGGCTCACACTACAGAATTTTTTGCTTGATTTAGTCCCAATTTCCACCTCCTGAGAATCGGAGCAAACATCTTGCCAAAACACCTCGATCTGTCCCAATGTTCAGGGTGGATTATTTGGTAGTGTGAGGCGTTCACCGATCGGATCTTGCACCTCCCGATCTACTCACACACAAATCGGGGCAGCCCCGATTATTATCAGACATGTTTGATATCTAAGATTTAAATCAGGATGATGATAGCTATGATGAATGTGGGACACTGCCTAATTTTGGACACTTAAGGTTTCTTGTTTGTAGATCCACCATAAATAAATGAATTCCAGTTACTACCCAAAGGTCAGTGACATAGAGTTTTGACAAACTTGATATTAAGACGTAGAAATTGATTTTAAACAATCCTGCTACTTTTTGGTCTAATGTGCTTATTAAATGTTTGTCCATCATAAAATAGTATAACATTGCATGTATAAACTATGTATTTCATATTTATTCAATTTTCCTACTGTCCCACTTTAAGAAATATGGTTTCGAAAAGTGGGAGAGTATGATTAGCCTGGGCCATGGTTTGTGGGGCAAAAATGATTATTTACAGGGTTTAGGTGTTGTTATGCAATGCTGTTATTGTAGATGGGATTATAGATGATATTGGTGGTGTCTAACATGCAAAGCACTGCTTGTTTTCAGAGATTTAATGAGTTAACCTCAGTAGGTTGTATTTATTCAGGTAGTTCTCAAGGTTTATGCAGGCTAGCTGTTAGAGGTTTTCAAAAAGACAGTTATGGTTGATTGTGTATGTTTAGTAAAAAAGAAAGAATTAGGCAAATTGGTCTTAAATGTTTTTAACAGCAGTTCACTGCATGTTCATGAATTCTGAATCAGGGTTGATCTAGCCAAGGTTGATCTAAGTTAAACTTAACTTAACCTAAAGACTCAAATGTGGTTGTATATTTTGCCTTCAAATAGGCCTATAGTTTATGCCTGCTGTGGTTGTATGTGATTGTTGAACTAGAGAACAGTAAAGAATTCGGTCTACTGTACATAGCAGGTCTGTGAAAATAGTTGCTTGATGTCTTAATAAATGCATAATGAATTAATCAAAAATATCATATTGAATTATTTCTCTGATGATGTTTGATTATTTTATCCATCCATAACCAAGAGAAATACTAACTTTTAAGATTTGGCTATTCTACATGAAAGGTGATTTTGACCTTTTATCATAGACTTATTATGATAAAATAATGTGTCCCACATTAGGAACACATCTGTCCCACATTAGGAAGCTGCAGATGTTCTCAAACGACTTGCACTAAGAGCAATAATATGTCTATCATTTCTTTCATTAATGTGTTCTCTGCATTTCCTCTTTTGATTTTTTTAGGACACATCCTAGGGTTTTTGAAATGGTATTAGGTGTGGATTTAATGTTTTGGCTACACATCTCAATATGTCACATATATCTGAAATGCAAAAAATGTCCCACATTAGGGCAAATCACCCAGTATGATTACGTCAGTACTTTTTCAGCCAATGCACATAACAGCCAATGTACAGCTTTGTTGGATGGTGGAGATAGAGGAAACTGTTTCTTGACATTTTGAAGTAACACGACTGTCTGTATAATCACAACCATAAAGAGAAGGAGAAGCGCTGGAGTGAAATCGCCTCAGTTTTAAATGCACTGGTTGAGTGCAGAAAGCTACTAGCATGCTAAAAAAAATCTGTGACGATCTGCTGCGTGAGATCACGGAGCTCCCTCTGGCATGATAATATTAATGATATCTTGCAGTGTGTGATGTGGCACGATGTTCAAATCTTGTAGTAGGTGCATGTTTAATATTTGAAGGAAGATAATCTGCCAAGAATCTCCTTATGTGTGTCCTGCAGCCAGATTTCAAAATCAGTTATATGATTTTAAAACTCCTGTAGTGTGAGCTCGGCTTAAGACTCATTTATACTGAGAGATCTTTTTTTTTTTTTTTTTTTTTAAGTGTGATAAACACTACATTAAATAATTTATATTTTAGCATTGTATATAATACTTAAAAACATTATTATTTATAGAAAATATAACGAATTCATATACTGGAAAACCCGGTTTTGTCAGTTTGTAATTCAAAGGTATAATGATGCAGATTTTGCCTTACATGACCACAACAGATCAATCACTATTTTTGAAATATACAATACATTTTTATAAAACATTTAAAATACATTCTCATTGTCTGCCAAGAATCAGCCAAGATGGAAAATTACATATTATTATGAATTATCTCCATCAGAAGACAACTATAGATATTCCCTTTTATTATAAAAAGACATGTTAAAGTCCACAAAACACAACAATTCAACTACACATTAATTTAAATTCACAGAAAACTGCTTTTGAATCAGCTTGTGTAAAATGAAATATAATTTCAACAAATCAAATATTATCATTTATTTTAATAAAAGCATGATAAATAGTTGCTCTACAGAAATAATTATGAATTATGACTTTCCCCATTAAATACTAAAAAAGATGCAGTATTTATACTGTAGTGCTTAGAGTCTTTGCTGTAGCTGCTGTTGTTCTGCTGTTCACTTCCGCAATATGGCTGTTCACCCAGCTGTTGTATGGATCTAAACAGAACTCCCTTCCAGCAGCTGTTCGAAACCTGGACCGAAATAAAACATCAAAACAATTTCTAAGTAAGAGATTTCGCTAAACAGACTCATTCAGTTTGGCTCCGAAAACCTCTAGAGGACACTTACACAATAGCTGGTCTGGGACAGTTTCTTCTGGTCCGGTAAAAAGACACCACCCGGTTCAAAGGAATTTTATTATTATAGAATTGGAAACAGCATGATGATTCTGTTTCAAGTGCATGAGGAGCTGAAAGAATTCAACTGGTATTAGAACAAGTGTCAAAATGTCAAAAAGTTTACTGCTAAAATGCTGACAGGATTAATAGACTGAATTAAACACTGTCAAATGTTTCCTGAAATGAAATGCATTGAGTGGTCATTGCATTGAAGTACATAATGTCAAATCACTACCCACCACTTGAAGTCAGCTGAATAGAGCAGAACAGCATCAGCAGCAACAGAGACATCAGGATCCTCATTCTTCAGAGTATCTTCTCACACAAAATCTGGTCTAGAAATGTGTGCTGAATGATTTGCTTGGTTCCTGTTATATAGTGAGGGAGAGAGAAGTTCTTGGAGCAGACATTCACAGAACTTGAAGCAACACTGAGTTAGGATCACATCTGTTTCCTTTTTTGTTTTGTCTATTACTATGGATAAGCCGGGGGGGGGGGGGGGGGGGTTGGGGGGGGGGGGTTGTGTTACCATTTACTGCAGAGGATCCCATGGTGAGAAAGCGATGTAATGCTAAATTTCTCCAAATCTGTTGTGATGAGCAAACAAATCCATTTACATCTTGCATGATATGAGGATTTTGAGCAAAATTTCTTTTTTGAGTGAACTGTTTCTTTAAAACATTGCCATGGTCATGGTCTTAACTTAAAAGGAATAGGATCTTGAACATTCTGAAATTTATTTTCCTCTTTTAATAAAAGCTCTTTTTTATGTGACTTTTTTTCTGCTGAGAAGACATTTCAGATCATGCACAGAATAACTTAGCCTGCTGACTATAAGAGATATTTCTCCAACAGATATTCAAGGAAATGCATTACTGAGGACCAACATATGGTGAAATGAGTGACTTAAACCATTTATTTTCATCGTCCATTTCTACTTCTGTTTTATTTCTCCTCAGTTTTTTAAGGAAGGATACAATTGATGTTTCCTTCAAGTTATCTTACTCAGCATTAACTCTCACAGGGTCAAATATTCGAGAAAGAGAGATGTAAGGCATGCTTCTCAGATATTCATGGAATTACAATGTGATCTTATGAGAATTTATGTGTATTTTCATAAAATGTTTCTACAGTTCTGAAGTATTTACAGCATCTAAACAATACAATACTGACTTATTGACAACACCTAAAACATGATGTATGAATAACTTTACAGACTTACAAATGAATCCTTACAAATGTTCAGTTGTCATGCCAATGGCTTGATGTTTTCATCTGCATTTAATAGCCTATATGAAATTTATTAATTTACTTAATATGAAATGAGAACATTTGGTTTTGTTTTGTGTGAGTTCTGTTGCTTGTTTCAAAGAATGCATAATGTACACTTGGGCTACACTTTAAACCCTTAAACTTTTCAACCTTTCTGCAATCATTTAACCCATTAATACTGACATTATTAGTTTTAAACTTGACCTTCCTCCACTGCTTTATATCAAATATTAATATTAACAGTTTTTCTTCACATTTAAATTTTGCAGTGCTAATGAAATTTAACCATGGCTTAATTATAGTAGAAGTATCGATGATGTTTTTAGGCATACTGATTATCATTATAACCATAGTTTTACTACAAATGCTTACTTTAATTATATGGTTATAATGGCATTTACTACAAATACAATGGTAAAACTATGGTTAGTGTTGCAAATTATAGTAGGTTCAACAATAGTAACCATAGTTTTGGTTTTATTTGTAGTAAAACCATTGTTAATTTTTGTAAGGGAGACCACTTCTCCCCACTTCTCACTTTTCACCATTTGTATTGCATCACATTTGTACTGTAATGCGCCGCAACAGACAGACCGAACCCTTTGCTCTAGACTGGCCTTGATTGTGTCATTTAAGCGTGAATTTTAAGCACTGAACATGAAATGTTTCTTTAAAGTAATCGGTTTTCTTCACTTTTAGTGTGTAACTGTCTTTTTGAAACATTTACAGGAAACAGATGATTCTTCTGCACAATCTGACCTTGCTTCATCTGGTCGGAGGAGAACTGGCCCCCCAAATGAGCCTGGTTTCTCCCAAGTTTTTTTCTCCATTCTGTCACAGATGGAGTTTCGGTTCCTTGCCGCTGTCACCTCTGGCTTGCTTAGTTGGGGTCACTTAATTTACAGTGATATTGTTGACTTGATTGCAAATGATTGCACAGATACTATTTAAACTGAACTGATGTGATGACATCACTGAATTCAATGATGAACTGCCTTTAATTGTCATTTTGCATTATTGACACACTATTTTCCTGATGAATGTTGTTCAGTTGCTTCGACACAATCTTTTGACTTGACTTGACTTGACAGTCATATAAATTACTAGTATCTTATGAGGAGTTTCTCAAATGTCTCTGTTGTTGTCTAGTTGAAATTGCTGTTGAAATGGATGCAGAGCACTGCAGTTATCTTTATATTTATTAGATTTTTATATTTATTTATTTTTATCATCTATCTTTACTACTGTCTTTGAAATAATTGCTCTATTTATTAATTGGTGAGCAACCATTGGGTAGCACACAACGCATACTACAAATCAGGATCACAACAGAAAAGCCAATAATAATAATAGCAACAATAATATAAACAAAAGTAACAAAAACATATAAAAAAAAAGAGAGAGAGAGAAAACACATACAGAATATTCACCATAACACATAATGGGCAAAAACAAAAACAACCATGTCCAATTTGTATCAGCATATTTTTATAACTAACTAAACAAGTACGGGTATGTAGATTTATATTCAATTTTTCATATTATTTGTACCATGCTGGGATCTTTATCAACCCCCAAAGATCTCTATAGTTCTTCCCATATTCTGTTAAATAATGTACCCATTGTCACAATCCTCCTGTTTCTTTTGAGTTTTTTTTTTTCCTTATTTGGTCATTTTTCTTTTCTTGTTAGGTTAATTGTTTCTTTTAATTACTTTCCTTGTTTTATAAACCCTTTCTGTTTAGTTATGGTTGACGTTTGTTGAAGTATCATAGCGTGAAGTATAGTTAAGTTGTGTGTGTTTTTTTTCTCCACCCTAGTGAATATAAGGTATTTTATCATAAATTGCCTTTCCCTATACAGGTGCTTCTCAATAAATTAAAATGTCAAGCAAAAGTTATTTTATTTCAGTAAATCAACTCAAATTGTGAAACTCATGTATTAAATAAATTAAATGCACAAACTGAAGTAGTTTAAGTCTTTGGTTCTTTTAATTGTGATGATTTTGGCTCAGATTTAACAAAAACCCACCAATTCACAGTTCATCTCAATAAATTAGAATATGATGACATGACAATCAGCTAATCAACTCAAAACACCTTCAAATGTTTTCTGAGCCTTCAAAATGGTCTCTGACAACCACTGACACCTTTCACAAGGAGTGTAACTCACAAAAAATTAATTCCCAATAAGCTTGCTGTTACCAGAGTGCTGTATCCAAGCATGTTAACAGAAAGTTGAGTGGAACGAAAAAGTGTGGAAGAAAAAGTCTTATGAGGGTTGTCAAGCAAACTGGATTCAAGAATTTTAGAGAACTTCACAGGGAATGCACTGAGGCTGGGGTCAAGGCATCAAGAGCCACCTCACACAGATGTGTCAAGGAATTTGGCTACAAAATTCCTCTTGTTAAGCCACTCCTGAACCATAGACAACGTCTGAGGTGTCTTACCTGGGCTAAGGAGAAAAAGAAATGGACTGTTGCCATTGGTCCAAAGTTAAAGGGAAGTCATGGCCTTGAGCAAAACACTGAACCCCCAATTGCTCCCTGGGTGCCGCAGCATAGATGGCTGCCCACTGCTTTTGTGTGTATTTCCACTGCTGTGTGTGTGCACTTTGGATGGGCTAAATGCAGATCACGAATTCTGAGTATAAGTAATAATACTTGGCTGTATGTCACGTCATTCTTTTTTCACTAGCTTTTTTTTTCAGATGATAGCAAGTTTTGTAATTCATTTGGAAACCAAGGTCCTAAAGTCTGGAGGAAGGGTGAAGAAGCTCATAGCCCAAGTTTCCACAGTCTGAAATTATCTGGGGTGCAAAGTTATCTGCTGATGTTGGTCCATTGTGTTTTTTTGAAAACCAAAGTCACTGCAACCGATTACCAAGAAATCTTGGAGCACTTCATGCTTCCTTCTGCTGACCAGCTTTTTGAAGATGCTGATTTCATTTTTTTTTAAAGCCAAGGCCACTGTCAGAGAAACCTGGGCTTCCATACCACCTCAGCAGAGCCACAAACTGATCACCTCCATGCCATGACTAATTGAGGCAGTAATTAAAAGCAAAAGGAGCCCCTACCAAGTATTGAGTACATGTAGAGTAAATTAACATACTTTACAGAAGGCCATCAATTCACTAAATGTATTTTTTTTTATTGGTTTTATGAAGTATTGTAATTTGTTGAGAAAGTTAATTTGTGGGTTTTTGTTAAATGTGAGCCAAAATCATCACAATTAAAAGAACCAAAAACTTAAACTACTTTAGTCTGTGTGCAATTAATTTATTTAGCACATGAGTGTCACAATTTGAGTTGAATTACTGAAATTAACTTTTCCTCGACATTCTAATTTATTGAGAAGCACCTGTGTAAGGGAGGGCTATCTCCAACCAATTTATTCATAATGCCTTTCCTTGCCAGCATCAACAAAGGATGAAAAATGTCTTTATTTTCCTATTAAAGAGGCGACAAAATGCAGAGAAAAGACATAATAAGGGAAGCTTTAACCGTAATTTTACAAACGTTTGAATGGGCCTCACAAATTAAAATCCAAAAAATGTCCAACTTCTTACATTCCCACAGACAATGGAACAAAGTACCAATGGAATTTCTACCCTTTATACAGTTAGGAGACTTCTTTTTGTTAAATTTGCTATATTTAATATGGTGACACATAATCTTGATGTACTATATAAAACTGCAAGTTTACTTAAGAATGTTTTCCCATGAAACATCATAACCAATGTTTTTACTCCAAGATTTTTGGAGATCAATAAGTTTGTTATGCCTATGCTCAAAACACGGAGTAAAATTTAGATACAATTTTAGTGTCTGAACAAAGAAAAAAACTCCCTCCAAAAAAAACATTATTTCTGATGTAGAGTTCACCATAACACTAAGATAATGTTACGAAGTGACAGAGACGTGAGGATCCATTCGCAAAGCTTTTTTTCTTAAACTAGATCAAAACAGGCAAGGGTCAGACAATGGCACAGAGGTATATTGAGGGTAAGAGAAGAGTAATCCAAAACAGACTTGGTAGATCGGTGGCTAACAGTAGGAGGGATAATCTGACAACATGAGCAATAGTCCAGGTAAGGTGCAAACACAAACACAGTCCAAAACAGCAAGGCAAAAGCTCATTCCAAAACAGTCTATAAACTTCAGAGTAGGCAGAGATCAGAAAAAAATTGATAACAGGCAAGTATCAAGACACAAGTAAAAAGACTAAGAACAAGGCTAAACTAGACTCAGGAATCTAGAATGGCTCAGTAAATTATCTGTCACAAGATGAGCGTTAAACACTAAAGTCAAGTCAAGTATGCTTTATTGTCAATCCTTCCACATGTACAGTACTTACATACAGAACATTGAAATTGCGTTACTCTCAGACCCTCGGTGCATACAAGGTAACACTAACAGTAAAGCCTAACAATCTAGATCAAATATAAAATATAGATACAACTATACAATAAGGGCATGTAGAAAGCACATATAATAAAAATAAAGTTTAATAAAGCAGCGCAAGGCATGTGGCAGATAGAGTGCAAACCAGTGAAATTAACAAACAGTGCAAATAAAAAGCTTATTTAGTGCAAAAAAGCTTATTCAGTCTGATTAAAGTGACAAAAGGGCAGTTATTTTATTTAAACTGACTGATGAGGTGGTAGAATGAGGTCAGTTCCATGCTGAATGAGGGCATGGAAACTGATGGCAGCAAACTGAAGAAGCTGTGTGATGGGTGAGTGGTATCTCCTGCAATGCAGAGGGCTTTATGGGTGAGTTGGGTTCCATAAATGTCCTGGAGGGAGGGGATAGAGACACCAATGATCTTCTCAGCTGCTCTTACTATCTGTTGCAGAGTCTTCTGGCAGGACACGCTACAGGCACCATACCACACAGTGATGCAGCTCGTCAGGATGCTCTCAATGGTGCCTCTGTAGAAGGTGTAACATGATAGGGGGCGGGGCTCTGGCTCTCCTCAGTTTGTGGGGGAAGTAGAGACACTGCTGTAATTTCTTGGCCAGTGCTGCGGTGTTGTCAGTCCAGGAGAGGTCCTCTGTGATGTGCACACACAGGAACTAGGTGCTGCTCACTCTCTCCACAGTCGCAACGTTGATGTTCAGAGGAGCATGCTGAGTGTGAACTCTCCTGAAGTAATCTCCTTCATCTTCTCCACGTTCAGAGAGAGATTGTTGTCACTGCACCATCACCTCGCTCCTGTAGTTTGTCTCATCCTTATTGCTAATGACACCCACCACAGTTGTGTCATCTGCAAACTTAATGAAGAGGTTGGAGTTGTGTGCAAGCGAAAAAGGTATTCAGCTCGTTCAGCAGAGAGATGTTGTTGTCTCAGGTCTGCGGTGGGGGGGTTGTAGTCTGTAACAGGTTGCCACAGGCCCCGAGTGTCTCTGCTTTCGCTGAATTGATGGGCTATCCTCCTGGAGTACTGTCTCTTAGCCTCTCTGATGCCACAGGACAGGTTGGCCCTATCTGTTCTCAGGTCCACCTCATCTCCAGATCTGAAGGCAGCGTTCCGAGCCTTCAGGAGTCTGTAGACCTCCCCTGTCATCCATTTGAAGGCTCCTCTCTGTGCGGTGTAAACAACCATCACCATCTTGGATAATCATCCAAGCAATACTCAACATTACACAACCATTAATGGCGGTGTAAGATAGAGTGTGTTATTGGTAGCATCTGTGTGAGACTGGCTTCAGGTGAACTTGTGATTGGTGTAATGGAGCATGGGAAATGTAGTCCGGGGTGATGTGTAACAGTCAGAGCAGCGTGAGAGTCCATGTGGACAGCTGGTGACCTCTGGTGGTGAGTAACGAAAGTTTATTGACCTAAGTCTTTTTGCACAATATGAAAGTGATACATATGTAATGTACACCAGCTTGCTTCCATGAGAAAAATATATGCTCACATTTTAGGACACAAACCAGATGTGTTTACCAGTGAGGAAAGAACATATAAGGGTTATTTATAATGAAGGTATCTTTTAATAACAGACAAAGCTTGCAAAGTTGCAAATATAAGAGAAACAAATATTAAATTCAGAAGAAACTGAGATCTTATCATCTAAGAGATTTACTAATTCAGAAGTGCCACATAAGTCCATTTCTATTTGACCATCAAGAGGTTTATAAATCCAGCTCATAATTATTTGTGCTTGTATTGCCCAAGCTTACAATTTAAAGTTTGACATTGCCCATCCACCTTTACCAGTTGTAAAACATCCAATTTAATCTTAGATTTCCTGCCCATATAAATTTTGATATTACTTTTATTATACATACATTTATACATTTATTAATTTCAGATAATTTAAAGAAATTGAAGAAAGAATATATATGATTGTGGGAAGGATAATCATTTTAATTACATTTATCGTTCCTAAGAAAGAAACAGGAAGAGTAGACCGTGTCAAATATTTCTTAATCAAAGGTTTTATATTTGATGGATATAGTGATGGTTTCTGTGGTCTCTCAAATCATTTAATAAAGTCCTAATGTGCTTTATTTGAGTTAGTACATCTTCTGATTTTGAGATATAATACTGCCCTTGTAAACTGGATATTTGCTTTTCTAATTGAAGTTGTTTATCTATTCCATCCTTATTCTTTTTAAGAAATTATCATACCTCCAATATAAGCTTCGTAGCTATCCCATAACCCTCTGGGATCAGTTTCTACTAAATCATTACAAAGGAAATAATAATCAGTTTTTTCCTTTAAATATTCCACAAACTGGTCATACATAAAATCAAAAGGCTTTATTTTACAGAAATAAGAAGACTCTGTTCATGACATGAATCACAAATCAAACTAGACACTGCACAATGGTAACTGAGGGTGATTTATCCAAGGTAGGATAAAGAAACAATTAAAGTCACCACTCAAAATAATATTATTACAATATAAATTTGACAATATACTGAATACTTGTACAAAAATGTGTGATTAAGATTATTAGGGTGGTGTAGCAGTTCTTTTGTCCACTATATCAACATGGCTGCGCACCCAGGAAGTCTCTGGATTTATACAGAACTCTCTCTTTGCAATTGTCTTAAACCTGAGAAAAAAAAGAACATGAATTAAGTCTAACACTTCAGAAGATTATTTCATGGAGGTTCACTTTGAAAATGAAACAATAGATGATACTCACACAATAGCGTGTCTGCGACAGCTGCTGCTGGTCCAATAGTAAGACACCACCTTATTCACAGGAACCTTTATATTACTGAACTCTCCACAGCAAATAGATTGTGCTGCTCCAATTGATAAGACAGCTGAAATAAGGAGATATCCAAAATATCACAAACCCATTTTCAGGCAAAAATGCAAAGAAAAACATTTTTAAGAAAATGTAAAACTGTTATATCTATATTTTGAAATCACCAAATGCAACAAATGAAACTAAACCTGTCATAAATATTCTGAAAAGAACACTTTTGTTCTAAATTCAAAATTGAAAAGAGCCCTCACCGCTTGAAGTCATCTGCAGAGAGCTGAAGATCACCAGGAACAGCAAACACATCAGGCTTCTCATTCTTCAAGAAGTTTCTACACAATGACAGAAAGAGTCTGTAGAAGTTCTGTAGAGCTTGAAGATCTCAGAGCTGTTGTGTCCAGAATAGCGTCTGAGCATCCTCTTATATGCAGTCAGAGACATATTCCTACTAAACACATTCATGTAAATCCACTTCTAAGTATCAACATATCAGAATGAGAGGTGTTTTTAGCTTTCTACTCATGTAAGAGAGTTGAAGGTACTTTTCTTTCAGTTTACTGAAAATATGCTTGAGGAAAACAACACACAGCTTCCTTTGTTTCAGGCCTGTCATGTTCAGCGCTAAATCTGATGATTTACAAAATTCACCATTTTATTATTGTATAAAAATATACTCGGAATAGAAAATATGTGGCTATTGTACTTTGAGATATTACACTAATATTACCACACAAATACCTTCAACAACCTTCTACAGCTTCCCAAATACACAATAAAAAGTGCTATGATTTGGATATCAATAAAATGAAATAAACAAATTATAAGCTTGAAAAGGTTGTCTGAGCACCTTTGTGTGATTATGAGTGATCCAGTGTGTCTTTCTGAGAGGGTGCAAAACTGAATCTGGCAGTTTGTGACAAAAATCAAGAATCTTTAGCATGGTTTTATTATCATCTACTTTAGTCTAACCCAGATGCAGAGGAAATAACCAAGAGGCTCAGAGTCTGACTCCTAAAGTTCTTTACTCAAAAAAAAAAAAAAAAACTCTGTCCTTAAGTGTCAGACAAGAGAGAAATCCAAAGCAACACTCAACAGAAGACAGCTAAATTCTCTAACCAAAAATCCTCGGCAGCATCATACTCAAAAAGACTTTAGGACTGAACAAGAACAATAGTCAGTGAGGCATTTAAATAGGGTGTGCAATTAGCAAAGAATCAATACAGGTGTGCTACAAGTCTCTAATAAAGAGGTGATCTGGGGTTGAAAGTACGCCATCCAGTGGTGAAACCAGGGAAACTCAGGAAGAACATTACAGAACCCCCTCTTTTAGGAACGGCTCCTGACGTTCCAAACAGCTGGGGTCGGGTGGAGCCGAATGAAGTCCTTAATAAGACTCTTGTCCAGTATGTGGCGAGCAGGGACCCAAGAAAAACACTACAATGCAAATCATATTTCCAATGTTACAAAAACTGCATTCTTCCATCTTAGAAACATTTCCAAGTTACGAAACATGTTATCTGTTTCTGATGGAGAAAAGCTAGTTCATGCATTCATGACCTCTAGACTGGACTATTGTAATGCACTTCTAGGTGGTTGTCCTAAATATGATCATATTACTCCAATTTTACAGTCTCTGCACTGGCTACCTATTAAGTTCTGTATCAGTTACAAATGATCATTACTTACCTATAAACCTAAATGGTTTAGCTCCTGCGTACCTAACTAGCCTTCTACCACGCAACAATCCATCACACATCCTAAGGTCACAAAACGCTGGACTTAGCGTAGGTAGTTCCTAGGATAGCAAAGTCCACTAAAGGAGGTAGAGCTTTTTCACATTTTGCTCCCAAACTCTGGAATAGCCTTCCTGATAATGTTCAGGGTTCAGACACACTCTCTCTGTTTAAATCTAGATTAAAAACGCATCTCTTTCACCAAGCATTCGAATAATGTACCTCTTAAATTGTGATTGTAGTTGCATCTGATCAAATGTGCATTTTTATTCATTAGCTTGGGTTAAACTAATTTTAGTTTGTTGGATCAGCAGCTATGCTAATGATGTCTCTATTTTGTTTCTATGTTTTGCCGTAACTAGGATTTACACAAGCTCCAGTCTGGATCCAGAACACCTGAGAAGAGATGATGCTGACCCTCAGAGGACCTCAGATGACGCTAACCCTGAATCAACAAACAGAACTAACAAATATTGCTACAAGTGTGACTGCATCATATAACAATTATTAATTAATAATATAAATAATGTTCATCGTCTAGCTGACTATGTCTTGTATACATTTTTTCTAAAAATCCTGTCAAACGTGCACAAACTGACAGTCACCACCATAAGCTACTACTAAATATTGTAGAAACATAATTTTCTGTAAAGTTGCTTTGTAACGATTCGTATTGTAAAAAGCGTTATACAAATAAACTTGAATTGAATTGAATTGAATTGAATGTTGGACCAAAAACCCCTTGCTCTAAGAAAACAAAACCACTTCTTGTTTCTAGGGACACTTGTTGGTCTAGCAGATAAGTGAGAATAATTCAGCCACCAGTTTAACTGATTCACAGAAATAAAATGTGCAAATGTAATAAGATGAAAAAGGTCACTTTTCATTTGCAGTTAGTGACAAAAATATTGTGATCTACTTAAGGGTTTTCTGAATCTGACTAAAATGAGAATTTGTCTTCTAACCCTAATGGCACATAAACATTTTAGACTAACTGAAATCAAACCAGTCTGGTTTTTACAGTACAGATCTAGATGTATCTGTGTGCCTGTGGACCGCTATGAAGTAGTAGAGATAGTTTTGATTTAAGGGGTGATTTTGGCATTTTTCAGACTTGGGAAAGTCTTGTGCACTAGTTCCGGTGGTACACACAAGTTTTCAAGAAGCCAAGTGTGAGTATTTCAGCCCCTCTAGCTCAGCATGTCACGGTTCACAGGTCTGTGGATTCCTGTTCTGTTGTTTTTTGTGTGTGTCTTTGCTGTCACGTGTGTTGCTGGGCAACTCACGAGCGCTGATTAGTGATCAGCTGCAGCTGCGGCTCGTCAGCACTGCTATTTTATGTCTCTGTGTTTGTTTGTTCATTGTTGGATTGTTCTGTTGGCTCACGCTGTGTTCCTTTGCAATTCTCTACGTTTCATCTCGTGGGTTCCAGTCGCTCATTTCGGAGTTTCTGCCTCTGTTCAGAGTGGATGTTTATCTGTCAGTGTTTTCCTCGTCGGATTGTGTTCGGAGATCTGCCCATTGTAGTCCCTGTGCTGCCAAGGACCAACTCTACCAAGACTTTCCTGACCAATCACGTTGTACATTCTCTTTTGTTCTAAATAAAGGAATTATTAACTTGCAGTTGAATCTTGAGTTATCTGTCCTGATAACTCAAGATTTTTATTTAATTTGACAAACGATTGATTAATCTACCTTTAATATTGACTTCTTAATAATAATAATAATAAAAGAATCAAAATCTATATATTAGAGGATACAAGTTTTAATTTTATCACTTATATTTTATGGGATATCTTAACCCAAACACATAAAAATACTTCAGTAAAAATGTCCAGTACACTTTAAGATTTTTTTCCCCCCTCATCCTATTTGTTTTGCCGTTCATGTGAAAATGTGGCAACTTTTCAGATTTAAAAAATGAGAATATGCTTCAGAAAAGCAACCAAAACTTGGATCTTGTTGTGTTCAGTAATAAATTTGAATTTCAAATATAGACTGCATATGTTCATGAGCTTGCTGTATTCATTTTTTCATTAGTAATAAAGGACTCATTTAAATGTTTTATATGGTGTGTATTTCAAGAAAATGGATGGAAGTATTATATTATGTGTACACATCATGACCAAGACAGATTAAATGCTGTTTCTCCTGAAATTCAACATTTACACAAATTTAACTGTGTTCATGTTAAAGTTGTTTAAGGAAGCAAATATCACCATCAGAAGACACCTTTAGAAAATAACTAAAAAAAAAAAAAAAAACACTACAATGTAACCTCATATTTGTATAGACAAACACAAAATTTTATTTGATACAGCTGGTATGAAGAGAAAGATCACTTAAACAAAAATAAATAATTATTATAAAATATATATTCTAGACTCTAGAGTAATAAAAGTAGGCTACAATGAACTTCCCTATAGAAATTGAAGAATGAGTAAAGCCTTTTCCCATTAAATACTGTATAAATGTATAGATAATCTCCCCTTTCATTTCTATGGTCTGTTAGGACTTGGTTGCAGAGATGAACATGATGAAGAAGATATGAGATAATAAGATAATGAACCATATAAAGTCTATAGAGACCGCTTTTACAAGAAAGAAGTCAGCAGAGTTATTGTGAATGAAATAAATTGTGCTGCATCATGTGTAAAAAAAAAAAACAAAACAGAAAAAACCTTTTCTCACATTCATAACTTAATGTTCACTTCTTTTTGTATTGTGTCACATTTGCGTCTCTTTATTGTAAAGCACTGTAAAATTTTGATTCAGATCAGTTTAGCTAATCTCGCATTTGAGGAGGAATTTTAAGCGCTCAATATGAAACCTGAATTGCATAACAGTAACAAACCAGTTTTCTTCACTTTGCATTTGATCCATATTAGATTGCAATAAAATGATTTATTAATGAAGAGGTGACTCTGAATAAACACCCATAAAAACATATTTGTGTGTAAAAGTCTTTTTGAAGCATGTACAGTTATATAATTAATTGTGTGTTACAAGGATTTGCACAAGTGTCTCTTATTTATTAGATTGTTTTTTTTTTTTGGTTTCATATTTATTTACTAAATGTTTTGTATCACACCTCATAAATAAAACTAAAGTAAGTTTAAATACAATCTAAATAAAGAATAAATACTAAATCTATAGAAGGATTACATTAATTTACATTTTATTAAAAAAGATGGATTTATTTGCATACATTATTTGGAGAATATATATTAATATACACATCAGAAATATGGTTGTACATACAGTATGAAATGCAGAGATCAAATAGAAACAGTGTAGCTTCGTTTAGACTGTACAGCTCTGAGTCTTTGCTGTAGTAGCAGTTCTCAATGCAGCAGAAGTAGATTCTGTAGCAGATGTTTGTGTAGCATTTGTTGTTGATTTAGCATTAGATTCTGTAGTCATTGTTCTTTTGTCCACTGTTTCAATATGACTCTTCACCCAGGGGGTCTCTGGATCAATACAGAACTCTTTCCCTGCAATTGTCTGAAACCTGAAGGGAAAAAACATAAACATAATTTAAGTCAAATACTTCAGAAGAGTTTCTAAATCATGTTTACTTTCTAGTTTGTAAACAAAATAATAGTTAAGATGACACTCACACAATAGCGCGTATGGGACAGATGCTGCTGGTCCAACAGTAAGACACGACTTTATTCACAGGAATCTTCACTTTACTGAACCCTTCACAACACTTTGAGTTTGCCACTGCAATTGCCAGGTTAGCTGAAATATGAAGATATGTGGAAAATCAAATATCTGTATTCATGCAAAAAGATTATAAGATGTAACAATCTTTTTAAATCACAAAATGCAACAAATGCAACTAAAACTTCCATAAATATTCTAAAAACAATAAATTTTTTCTTAATTCAAAATGAAAAAAAGCACTCACCGCTTGAAGTCATCTGCACAGAGCAGAAGATCACCAGGAACAGCAAACACATCAGGCTTCTCATTCTTCAAGATGTTTCTTCAAAATGACAGAAAGAGTCTGTAGAAGTTCTGTAGAGCTTGAAGATCTCAGAGCTGTTGTGTCCAGAATAACGTCTGAGCATCCTCTTATATACACAGTCAGAGACATATTCCTCGTGCACATTCATGTAAATCGATTTCTGAGTATTAACATTGCAGAATGAGAGGTGTTTTTAGCTCTTCCTTTTTTCTCATCCGTTTTCTGCTTTCTACTCATGTAAGAGAGTTGAAGATACTTTTCTTTCAAGTTCATCGAAAATGTGCTTGAGGAAAACAACACACAGCTTCCTTTTTTTTCAGTGTTTAAAGGGACAGGGGCTTTTTTTTTTTTGAACTTAAATATGCACAAGTAAGGGAAAAAAAAGGCAGCTGTTCCTTTTTATTTATTTATTTAGTGAGGAAAAAAGATGTGGAGCAATTGTTTTTTCTTTTTTTTTGACAAAAAGAAAAAAAAAGATGTGTCTCTGGACATTTTCTCTGGAAACCTTCAGAGATCTACAAGGTCCTTTGAAAAGCAACATAGACAATAAGACAAGATGAGTTTCTCAGAAACTTTCTGTACATTTTCTTTTTTGATTTTTGTTTTAGGATACAATTATAATGCAAATAGTCCATTCCAAATTGTAATCTCATAGATGCAGTCAATAATAATTTTTAGCATGGTTTTTTCATCTACAATACTTTTGGAAAACTTATATCTAATGCAGTGGTTCTCAAACTTGTCCTGGAGGAGCCCTGCACATTTTGTACAGCATGTCTCTCTTGTAACACACCTGATTGGTGAATTGGTTGTGTCTGATAAGAGAACCTTACAAATTGTCAAGGGCTATATGTGTCCTACAGGACAGGTTTGAGAACCTCTGATCTAATGTATTCCAGCATATTTTCGTCTTTTATCTTTGTCATTGAAAGTCTATCAGACCAAAAACTTTAGATGACAGTATATGACTAGGACATTGCCATGAAGACAATAATATATGTAAAGGATAATGTACATCCAGCTGGTTGTTATTGCAGAATAAACCCTGAGAAGGTTACCCACGAAAAATTATCTTGGTTATAACACAGCTACTTGCCACATAAGTAAATAATTAGACACTAAATATTGATTTGAGCTGAAATATTTGAACACAAAGCTTCCATTAACAAAGCAGTTGCAAGCAAGCAGCAAATTCAGACAGACATTTAAGGGAAACAGTCAAACCACTTATTACACAACATTTCAACATATAAATAATTATGGTACGTAAATAATAGATTTAAGGGAAAAAAATAAATAAATAAAAATTCTTACCAGTGTGTTACTTTTGTTACTTTTCTTTCAAGTTCACTGAAAATATGCTTGATGAAAACACATAGCTTCCTTTTTTCAGTGATTAAAGGGACAGGGGCTCATATATTTATTTGAACTTAAATATGCACAAGTTATGAATAGAGGGCAGCTGTTTTTTTTTTTTTTTTTCATTTAGTGGGGAACAAATGTGTGATTTACTTGGGTGTCAGACTTTAACGTTAAAACCCTATCTGTTAGATTAAAACATTAATTATTTGTCTTTCTTTTTTTGACTAAAAGAAAAAAAGATCCATTTGAAGATCCATCTGGAGATCCACAAGGTCCTTTGAGAAACAATACAGAAGCTGCTGTGTGTGTGTGTGTGTGTGTGTGTACTTTTGATGGCATAAATGCAGAACACTAATTCCGAGTATGGGTCACCATCTTCACATGGGTCACATCACTTTCACATTTCACTTTCACTTTCAAAATAAACACACAGCTTCCTCTGTTGCCAGCCTGTCAAGCTCAGCATTCAATGAACTAAATCTGAAGATTTTTATGATTAAATCTGAATTGTGCTGTCAACAGATATCAGGTGCTTAACCTTGACTCCTTACTCACGTATAAACCCAAAGACCTTTATTAACTGGTTTAGGTTTGTTTAATTAAAACACTAAACTCAAGATGTTGGACCACCAGAAACAGAAGCAGGAACCCCTGCTCTAAGAAAACACAACCACTTCTGGTCTCTAGTGACACTTGTGGTCTAACAGAGAAGTAAGAATAATTCAGTCACCAGTTAAACTGATTCACAGAACTGAAATATGCAAATATAATAACAGGAAAATGACAGCTTCTCATTTGCAGTTAGTGTCTAGAACAGATGATGATGATCCAGAAGTAAGAAGTCACCTGTTTCAGAGAAATCTTCACATTAGTGATCTCTCCACAAAACTTTGATTGTGCCACATCATGTACTAAAACTGAAAAAGAAAATCTTATGTTCACGCACAAAAAAAAAAAAATTTTTTTTTTAAACATCCACCATTAGATGACAGTATATGACTGCAGGACACCATGAAGAAAAGTATCAAAAGCTATATACTGTCAATATTTAATTTAATAATAAATTAAATTAAATTACTAATTCTAATAACACTAAGTATGTAGTGTTATAGTGTTTACATGAGAAGGGAAATGTATTACTACAATATATTTTTTTTAGGTCTAACTTTAATATTTAAAAATGCTTTGTTTCTTCATGATACACACATTTGAATAACATTTATTATACCTTTATGCAATAGAGAATAAAAACATTACTATATTAAGATAATTGTATCATTGATATTTTATTAAAACAACTGAACCCAATCACATAAATTATTCTATTTAATCAAATATTTTATATACATATCCGAAATAGCACAAGGTTTAAATATACAATATGAAATGCACATTTTAAATAAAAACAGTGTTGCTTATTTTAGACTGTTGTTCATTTGTCCACTGTTTCAACATGACTCTTCACCCAGAGGGTCTTTGGATCTACACACAACTCTTTCCCTGCAATTTTCTTAAACCTGAGAGGAAAGACACAAAATAAGATTAAGATCAAAATTTGTTTAATGGAGTATCTCATTCAGATTAACTTTACAGTTTTAAAATGAGATAATATTGATGATACTCACACAACAGCGCATCTGGCACAGCTGCTGCTGGTCCAATAGTAAGATGTCACTTTTTTCACAGGAATCTTTTTCACATTAGAGAACACTCCACAGTAGTTTGACTTTACCATCAAGTGCAAGGGGAGCTAAAATATGGAGAAATAAGAAAAAGAAAAAAAAATCAATTTGATCATATTGAAACATTTTAAATCACTATTTGCAACAAATGCAACACATTTTTTCTTCATTCAAAAATTAAAATGGAAAAGAGCACTCATCGCTTGAAGAAATCTGCACAGAGCAGAAGATCACCAGGAACAGCAAACACATCAGGCTTCTCATTCTTCAAGAAGTTTCTTCACAACGACAGAAAGAATCTGTAGAAGTTCTGTAGAGCTTGAAGATCTCAGAGCTGATGTGTTCAGACGTATTCCTCGTAAAGACATTCAGACAGATCCTTTTCTGAGTATAAACATTACTTGAGAGTAGTTTTTAGCTCCTCCTTTTTTCTGCTTTGTCAGTCATGTGAAAATGTTCTACTTTTCTTTCAGATTCACTGAAAACATGTTTTAGGAAAACACACAGCTACCCCTTTTCAGGCCTGTCAAGCTCAGCATTCAATGAACAAAAGCAAAAGATTTTATGAAAATATATCAGGTGCTTAACCTGGTCCCCTTCCTCACAAGTAAACCCCCAGACTTTGATTAACTGATTCAGTTTAATTAAAGCACTAAACTTGAGATGTTGGACCACTGGAAACAAGACTGAGAACCCCTGCTCTAAGAAAACACAACCACCTCTGGTCTCTAGTGACACTTATTGGTCTAATAAAGAAGTTAGAATAATTATAAATCATCAATAAAAAATCATCATAGTATTTTTATTTTATTTTTTTACAGTAGAGGTTTAGATGTTACTGTGGACTGTGATGCTATGAGGTGATATTAGAAATGGTGTGGATTTAGTGGGTGCTGAACTTTTGACATCTTTCAAACCTGGGACAATCTTGCAGTTACTTTCTGTTGTGTCCATGTTGTGTGCATGTGTGCAAGTCCCAAGACCTCTCATTCTTTAAAGGGGGGGGGGGGGGTGAAATGCTATTTCACGCATCACTACACAATCAGCATGAATACTCAAGTTCAACGCTAATGTGAAGATTTTAATGATCAAATCTGAATTGTGCTGTCAGCAAATATAAGATGCTAAACATCCTGCCCTCGCTTACAATAAACCCAAAGACCTTGATTAACTGATTCAGGTGTGTTTTATTAAAGTTAGTAGTAAACTCTAAGTTTAAAAAGTTATTAAACTTTAGGGGAGCTTGGCCCTCAATGAGGATGTGAAACAAATGCCCTCGCGGTCCAGGGGCCCCAAGATTGGACTGAAGGTCGATTTTAGCGTTGGGGATTAAAGGGTCAGGGGCTTGAATTTTTATCTGAACTTCTTCACAGATCTAAAATATGCACAAGTAATGAAAAAAACATGGCTTCTGTTGTATTTATTAATTTATTTAGTGTGCTTTACTTGCAGTCAGAGATTCACTTTAAAATGCTATTTTCAGATGAAAACAATATTTCAGCTTTTACGACTAAAAGAATAAATAAAAAGATTTGGTTTTAGTTATTTTAAAAGAATTCATAATAGTGTGACTGAGATATATAAAACAAATGCTTTGTTTCTTCATGATACATACATTTTAATAACATTTAATATACCTGTATGCAATAGAGAATAAAAACGCTGCCACATTATGATCATATTTGATATTTTATTAAAAAACTGAACCCAATCACATAAATTATTTTGTCAAAAAAATATTTTTTATACAATTTGGAAATAGCGCAAGGTTTACATTATGAAATGCGCAGTTTAAATAGAAAGAGTGTTGCTTCTTTTAGACTGTTGTTCTTTTGTCCACTTTATCAATATGACTCTTCACCCAGGGGGTCTCTGGATCAACACAGAACTCTTTCCCTGCTATTGTCTGAAACCTGAGAGGAAAGAATAAATAACACAGAAATAATATTTAGGTCAAAATAGTTTTTTGTAGTTGATTTTCTAGAGTGTTTTATAGAGATTGGATTTGAAAATGAGATAATGTTGATGATACTCACACAATAGCGAGTCTGGGACAGCTGCTGCTGGTCTTGTAGTAAGAAGTCACTCGCTCAACAGGAATCTTCACCTTAGAGAGCTCTCCACAACAATTTGCCACATCAGGTGCAAAGGGAGCTGAAATATGGAGAAATAAGACAAAAGGTTTCAGTTTGATCATGTGGACACATTTTAATTCACCAGTTGCAACAACTGCAATACATTTTGTCTTGATTCAAAAATAAAAATGGAAAAGAGCCCTCACCGCTTGAAGTCATCTGCACAGAGCAGAAGATCACCAGGAACAGCAAACACATCAGGCTTCTCATTCTTCAAGATGTTTCTTCAATGACAGAAGGAATCTGTAGAAGTTCTGTAGAGCTTGAAGATCTCAGAGCTGTTGTGTCCAGAATAACGTCTGAGCATCCTCTTATATACACAGTCAGAGACATATTCCTCATAAACACATTCATGTAAATCCATTTCTGAGTATCAACATTGCAGAATGAGAGCTGTTTTTAGCTCTTTCTTTTTCTCATCCTTTTTCTGCTTTGTCGCTCATCTGAAAATGTGCCAAGTACTTTCCTTTCAGATTCACTGAAAACGTGCTTCAGAAAAACAACACACAACTTCCTCTTTCGCTCAGCATTAAATTAAATCTGAAGATTTGTGATCAAATCTGAATTATGCGGTCTCAAAATATCTGGTGCTTAACCTTGACTTCTTAATCATGTATAAACCCAAAGACTTTGATTAACTAGTTAAAATGTGTTTGATTAAAGCGATAAGTGAAGATGTTGGATCACCAGAAACAGGAGCGAGAACCCCTCCTCTAAGAAAACACAACCACTTCTTGTTTGTAATGACATTTGTGGTCTAATAGAGAAGATAGCCACCAGTTAAACTGATTCACAGAATTTTTTTCTTCAAACTGAATAATTAAAAATAATACAGTAATAAAACATACTTGTCTCTATACTCGCAATGTCAATAAGTTCCACAAAAGTGTCTTTCTAGACTCTTAAAAGTTCTATACTAGAAAACTTTCCATTTGGACCAAAATACACAACGTTGTTTTTTTTTTTTTTTTAAATAGATAATTAGATGTAATAAAGTTCCCTGCTTTTGTTTACATTTTTGTGGCATATTTCAGGAATATTCGGGTTGAAGTGATGTAACTTAACTGGAGTTATATTGTCTACTCAGCCATTTATACTGAAGCAGTCTCAAATGAGTGCTCATGGTTTGAGTTTGGGCTTTTAAACATGTTTTTTGCCACTCTTGCTCAGTTAGAGATTCACAGAATTAAAATATACAAATGTCATAACAGGAGAAGGACAGCTTTTCATTAACAGTTATAGACACTAAGACAATGTTGAGAATGAGATTTTTACTTAAGGGGTTCCCATTCCTTTAAAATGTTAAAATGCACTTACTTCCGGTTGTTTGCATAAGTTCTCAAGAGGCCAAGTGTGAGTATTGCAGGACCAAAATGAATGCAGTAGAAGATGAAAAATGTTACTTCATAAAAGGTAATTATTTACATTTTATGTAATAACTGAGCTCAAACCCATAAATCATTTAATTAAAAAGATCATAAACGTACATGTTATGAGATATTGTAGTACAAGGATTAAATGTCCTTTTAAACTGTTGTTCTGCTGTCCACATCAGCAACATTTTTACTCGTCTCTGAATCTTCACAGAACTCGCTCCTTGAAATTGTTAAACCTGAAGAGAAAAGTCAGAAAATTAAAAGAACGATCACATTCTTTTAGGGACAAGTCTTCCATTTGAAGATTAAATAATGTTTGATGACACTCACACAATAGCTCATGTGGGACAGATGATGCTGGTCCAGTAGTAAGACGCCAAACATTTCAGAGGAATCTACACATTAGTGATCTCTCCACAACAGTTTGATTGTAGTACTATAAAGCTGAAATTTGTTTGTTCATGCACAAAACAGATGACAAACGTTTGTGAGAATATTGGTATCTATCTATATTCTCAAATCACCAAGTGCAACAAGTAAAACTAAGACTTACTTAATCTGAAAATAAGTCTTAGCTGGGTACACACAAAAAGATAATCGGGCTGATTTTGGGCTGATTTCCCGCGTTCAACAATCCTAGCTATGTCCCGATTATCTTGACGGTTCTACAGATGATCTTAACATTTTCTCTTGGTGTGAGGAGTGTTAAAAGTGTCCAAACCTTATCGGAAGAACGTCTGAGCCTCCCCGATCGTGAATCGTAAATATTCAACATTTAATATTTACGATAAGAAATCCTGATGAGTGGGGGGAACCCCGAGGACAAACGCGCGCATGCTCTAGAGATTATCACCTGAAACTAAAAAAAAATTTTGGTCTGTACCCAGCATTATTTAACAAAAAGAGCCCTCATCACTTGAGGTCATCTGCTCAGAGCAGAAAAACACCAGAAACAACAAACTACACCGTTACAAAAACATGAATAAAGTAGTACTTAATAGCACTTAACATTCCTTTCACTTATTTGAGTGCCCCTTTTTACCCCAATTAGTTTAATGTAAAATAAATCAATGTTAAAGATATCAGCAATCAACAATCAATCCATCTTTCTACAATGATTCAATTCTTCTGTTGTAGGGCGAAGTCTAAATGATATAAGATCAAATCCATACTGTCCCTAGCACAGAATTTCCTCTTTCACTGAAGTCAAAATTAGGCAAAGCCACAGACACAAAAAAATGGCAGTGATCATAAAAAGCTTACCTCCTCCTTTAGTTGAAAAGGAAGATAAGGAGTATTGAGGAGATGCCTACCACTTTGACAAGACCCCAATTAATGTTACGTTCCACCCAGTATAGGATAGGGGAAAGCAACATTAAAGTAAACAACGTAACTGTGAAACAACAGTTTATTTAACACAAACAAGGAAGTATTAAGACTTCAGGAGTGGGTGAAAATCCCAGATAAAATACAGTAACAAAAACTATAAATATCGTGACCAAGTTTACACTTACCTTACAGAAATAAAAAAGAAATAAACAGCAATATAATTCCCTTACTCCCTCTCTAGTTTAAACAGGATAAAATAATTCAAAAATAAAAAAAGAGGGCATCCACTCCCCAGAACTTGCGATTTAGGTATGTTATAATATATACATTGAAAACAGAGAATAAGTTTCCACAATTGGTTTCAAAACAAAATACAGAAAAAAAAAACAAGTGTCTATATCGATGTAGACAAAGCTTAGAATCAGCAGCAAAGCTTAGAAACAACCAACAATTAGCCATAGCCCCAAAACAACAAAGAAACACACAAGCCTCTTCCCTCGAGCGCAATGAGGCTTTTAAACTTTGACAAGACCACTCCCCAAACGAGCATCTTTCAGTCACCTTCACCTGGCTTTACCTGCACAGAAATAAGGCATGGGGGTGGGGGGGCACTACTGCAACCTGGTTGGGAAGACATAGGCATCCCATAACCCTCTGGGATCAGTCTCTTCTAAATTAGTGGTTCCCAAACCTGTCCTGGAGTACCCCCAACACTGCACGTTTTCTTTGTCTCGCTAATTAAACACATCCGATTCAACTCAGCTCATTAACCCATGTGATAATGAGCCAATGAGTTGAATCAAATGTTTTTAATTAGGGAGACACAGAAAACGTGCAGTGTTGAGGGTACTCCAGGACAGGTTTGGGAACCACTGTTCGAAATCATTACAAACGAAATAATCAGTATTCTCCTTTAAAATGCCACAAACTGCTCATCAACTAAAAAGGGTTTATTTTCCAGAAATAAGAAGACTCTGTTCATGACATGAATCACAAATCAAACTAGAAACTGCACAATTAACGGAGGGTGATTTATCCAAGGTAGCATTAAGAAACAATTAGTCACCACCCAAAATAATTTTATTACAATATAAACTTGCCAATCTACTGAATACTTGTAAAAAAAAATAAATAAAAAAAATAAAAAATAAATAAAAAAAAACACACACACGATTATTATGGCCGTGTAGCAGTTGTTGTTCTTTTGTCCACTATATCAACATGGCTGCTCACCCAGGAAGTCTCTGGATTTACACAGAAATCTTTCTCTGCTTTTGTCTTAAATCTGAAAAAAAAACAACATGTTCTAATTAAGACTTCAGAAGATTGTTCAGTGGAAGTTCACTTTACAGTCTGAAAATGAAACAATAGCTAAAATGACACTCACACAATAGCACGTCAGGGACAGCTGCTGCTGGTCCAATAGAAAGACACCACTCGTTTCACAGGAATCGTCACATTACTGAACTCTAAACAGCAATTAGTTTGGGCATCAATTGCAGAGGGAGCTGAAATATGAAGATATTCAGAATAAATCACAAACCTATTTTCATGCAAAAATTTAAAAGACATTTTTTTAAGAAGATTTCAAGCTGTTATATCTATATTTTTTAATCACCAAATGCAACAAATTAAACCGGTCATAAATATTCTGAAAACAACACTTTTGTTCTAAATTAAAAATGGAAGAGAGCCCTCACCGTTTGAAGTCACCTGCACAGAGCAGATCACCAGGAACAGCAAACACATCAGGCTTCTCATTCTTCAAGAGGTTTCTTCACAATGACAGAAATAATCTGTAGAAGTTCTATAGAGCTTGAAGATCTCAGAGCTGTTGTGTCCAGAATAACATCGGAGCATCCTCTTATATACATAGACATAAACATATTCCTCCAAAGACTGTCAGGTGGAGGTACAGAAGATCCAAACGCAAAAGGTAGCCTTCAATAAATACAGTCCTTTATTATAACAAAACAGCCGAAGGTAGATGGCATAAAAATGGAACAAAAAAAAACATTCTCTTTAAACTTGACCGAAGAGCCTCTGCCAGGCGGGGCAGCGCAGAACAAAAACTTTCTAACAGGACTCGCAAAGGAGAAGGATTACTCGAGAGAAGAGTAACTCCAGATGAGGCTCTTCCCGGCTGGGGACAGGAGACAGGGCACACTAAGGCAAACGCTGCTGCTGCTGCTGCTGCTGCTGCTGGCTGCTGCTGCTGCTGCTGCTGCTGCTGCTGCTGCTGCTGCTGCTGCTGCTGCTGCTGCTGCTGCTGCTGCTGCTGCTGCTGCTGCTGCTGCTGCTGCTGCTGCTGCTGCTGCTGCTGCTGCTGCTGCTGCTGCTGCTGCTGCTGCTGCTGCTGCTGCTGCTGCTGCTGCTGCTGCACAAGATAGGACAAGACAGGGTTATGGTTGACAATCACACAACGGCATAGCTTACACAATAATCCGACCCAGAACAGAGAGAACAAACGCCAGAAATAGACTGGAGTAATTAGACAAGACACAGGTGAGAGCGCAAATCAGCGAGAGCGCTGATTGCGATGAGCAACAGGTGAAGACAGAGCGCAAACAGGTGTGCGCGCACTGAAGTGAGAGAGAGAGAGAGCTAGAGTGAGAGAGAGAACTAGACCCAGATCCTGACAAAAGACATTCATGTAAATCGATTTCAATCAATCACCTTTAATTATATAGTGCTTTAAACAAAATACATTGCGTCAAAGCACTGAACAACATTCATTTGGAAAACAGTGTCTCAATAATGCAAAATGATAGTTAAAGGCAGTTCATCATTGAATTCAGTTATGTCATCTCTGTTCAGTTTAAATAGTGTCTGTTTTTATTTGCAATCAAGTCAAAGATATCGCTGTAGATGAAGTGACCCCAACTAAGCAAGCCAGAGGCGACAGCGGCAAGGAACCGAATCTCCATCGGTGACAGAATGGAGAAAAAAAACCTTGGGAGAAACCAGGCTCAGTTGGGGGGCCAGTTCTCCTCTGACCAGACGAAACCAGTAGTTCAATTCCAGGCTGCAGCAAAGTCAGATTGTGCAGAAGAATCATCTGTTTCCTGTGGTCTTGTCCTGGTGGTCCTCTGAGACAAGGTCTTTACAGGGGATCTGTATCTGGGGCTCTAGTTGTCCTGGTCTCCGCTGTCTTTCAGGGCAGTAGAGGTCCTTTCTAGGTGCTGATCCACCATCTGGTCTGGATACGTACTGGATCCGGGTGACTGCAGTGACCCTCTGATCTGGACACAGACTGGATCTGGTGGACACGGTGACCTCGGAACAAGAGAGAAACAGACAAATATTAGCGTAGATGCCATTCTTCTAATGATGTAGAAAGTACGTTGTTATGTGAAGTGTTTCCGGTTCCGGTTTACCTAATTAATGCAGCCTAAAAATCCTTTAACGGATTTGGATATTAAAAGCATATTAGTATGTTATGTGTATGCCAGGTTAAAGAGATGGGTCTTTAATCTAGATTTAAACTGCAAGAGTGTGTCTGCCTCCCGAACAATGTTAGGTAGGTTATTCCAGAGTTTTAGGCGTCAAATAGGAAAAGGATCTGCCGCCCGCAGTTGATTTTGATATTCTAGGTATTATCAAATTGAGTTTTGAGAACGTAGCGGACGTAGAGGAGTATAATGTAAAAGGAGCTCATTCAAATACTGAGGTGCTAAACCATTTAGGGCTTTATAAATAATAAGCAATATTTTAAAATCTATACGATGTTTGATAGGGAGCCAGTGCAGTGTGGACAGGACCAGGATAATATGGTCATACTTCCTGGTTCTAGTAAGAACTCTTGCTGCTGCATTTTGGACTAGCTGTAGTTTGTTTACCAAGCGTGCAGAACAACCACCCAATAAAGCATTACAATAGTCTAACCTTGAAGTCATAAATGCATGGATTAACATTTCTGCATTTGACATTGAGAGCATAGGCCATAATTTAGATATATTTTTGAGATGGAAAAATGCAGTTTTACAAATGCTAGAAACGTGGCTTTCTAAGGAAAGATTGCGATCAAGTAGCACACCTAGGTTCCTAACTGATGACGAAGAATTGACAGAGCAACCATCAAGTCTTAGACAGTGTTCTAGGTTATTACAAGCAGAGTTTTTAGGCCCTGTGATTAACACCTCTGTTTTTTCAGGATTTAGCAGTAAGAAATTACTCGTCATCCAATTTTTATATCGACTATGCATTCCATTAGTTTTTCAAATTAGTGTGTGTCACCGGGCTGCGAGGAAATATAGAGCTGCGTATCATCAGCATAACAGTGAAAGCTAACACCATGTTTCCTGATGATATCTCCCAAGGGTAACATATAAAGCGTGAAGAGTAGCGGCCCTAGTACTGAGCCTTGAGGTACTCCATACTGCACTTGTGATCGATATGATACATCTTCATTCACTGCTACGAACTGATGGCGGTCATATAAGTACGATTTAAACAATGCTAATGCACTTCCACTGATGCCAACAAAGTGTTCAAGTCTATGCAAAAAAGAATGTTGTGGTCAATTGTGTCAAACGCAGCACTAAGATCCAATAAAACTAATAGAGAGATACACCCACGATCAGATGATAAGAGCAGATCATTTGTAACTCTAAGGAGAGCAGTTTCAGTACTATGATACGGTCTAAATCCTGACTGGAAATCCTCACATATACCATTTTTCTCTAAGAAGGAATATAATTGTGAGGATACCACCTTTTCTAGTATCTTGGACAGAAAAGGGAGATTCGAGATTGGTCTATAATTAACAAGTTCTCTGGGGTCAAGTTGTGGTTTTTTTATGAGAGGCTTAATAACAGCCAGTTTGAAGGTTTTGGGGACATATCCTAATGACAATGAGGAATTAATAATAGTCAGAAGAGGACCTATGACTTCTGGGAGCACCTCTTTTAAGAGCTTAGATGGTATAGGGTCTAACATACATGTTGTTGGTTTAGATGATTTAACAAGTTTATACAATTCTTCCTCTCCTATAGTAGAGAATGAGTGGAACTGTTCCTCAGGGGGTCTATAGGGATTTCTGAGTATCAACATTGCAGAATGAGAGTTTTTTTAGCTCTTTCTTTACCTCATCTTTTTCTGCTTTCTACCCATCTTAGAGAGTTGAAGGTACTTTTCTTTCAGTTCACTGAAAATGTGCTTGAGGAAAACAACACACAGCTTCCTTTTTTTCAGGCCTTTCATTTTCAGAGCTAAATCTAATGATTAACACAATTCACAGTTTTATTCTTGTACAAAATATACTCTGAATAGACGATATGTGGATATTTTACTTTGATAAATGATTTACTTTTGATGATATTCTAATGTTTGAAGATTTGTGTTGGATGTGCCCTTATTCTCCAGTGATTATTAAAATAACTTTTTATATGTATATCTCCATCGTCGTGTGTCTTGATTTACACACCAGCACGTGTTACAAAATAGCGGACCTAAAAAGTGTGTTTAGCTGCGATTTTCTTTCTTTTTTGTTTTGTTTTCTCTCTTTCCCGGAATGACTATCCCACCAGTCCGACTCCTATGCCTGGAGCAGTTAGACACCAGGTGTGTGAGCCAGCAACACTGTGCATCGTGGGATTACTGGTGGAGATCGAGGGCGTGGAGGAAAGCCCTGCCCACACTTCTGCGACTGAGGGTGAGCTGCAACTGCTTTCTGAATATTATGTTGAGGAATTTTTCAATGGACCTTATAGACTGGTTTGGGGAGGTAATTCCTAATTTCCTGTGTCTCCGCTGGTTCCATCCAGCCCTGAATCTCCTGTGTCTCTGCTGGTTCCGTCCAGCCCTGATCCCCCTGTGTTCCCTCCCAGCCTCCCTTTCCCGCCTCCTTCTAGACCAGTCAGTTCCTCTGCTCCATCTCTTCTGGTTCCGTCCAGCCATTTGGGAACAACCTCAGTCAGCGCACCTCAGTTTGTGCGCTCTGGTCCGCCTCGGGACTTCCAGTCTCCAGCTCCACCTTGGCGTGAGGATCCCTTGTCTCCACTTCCAGCCTGCGAACCCTGGACCCCACCTCATACCTCCAACCTTTCGGCTCCGCCTTAGCTCTTAGCTCCCTCTTCTCCACCATGGCCCGGCATTCCACCTGCTCCACCGGGTTCCCTCGTCACTCCGGGCTCCACCTTGGTCAGTCGTTGACCATCTGCCGCCTCGGGACTCCATTCCTCTTTGGCTTCACCTCGTCACTACATCCCTCCGGCTCTCTCAGGCTCCTCCTTCCCTCCGGCTCCACCTCCATCCTCAGTCTCTCTGACTCTGCAGCTGTCTCCCGGGAGGGGGGTGAACTTCCATAGTCATGAACTTCTATTACTATGTTTTTCCCTATTTTGGTCATGTTCTGTTCCTCGTTTTCTTAATTGATTATCCCCACCTGTTTCCATTCCCCTGATAACTTACTTGTGTTTAAAAACCCTGTCTGTTCAGTTCCTTCTTGTCCACTATTGATGTGATGTTTATATTCTAATGTATGAAGAGGTGTTTACATTAGTTTGCATATTTGCAGTATAAAGTTATATAGTTACTCTGTGGTTTGGTCTGTTATAGACCTGTAAAATAATAAAATATAGTTGCTTGAAAAGGCCATTCAATTTCTTATTTGGTTTCTTATTTGACTATAATTTGGATATCAATAAAATAAAATAAACGAATTATGAGCTTGAAAAGGTTGTCTGAGCACCTTTGTGTGATTATGAGTTATCCATTGTGTCTTTCTGTGAAAGTGCAAAACTAGTTTGAATCTGGCAGTTTGTGACATCAGCAGAAAAAAGCAAGAATCTTAAGCATTGTTTTATCATTTATCATCTACTTTAATACTGTATCATAACACTGACTGAGATATTTAATACAAATGCTTTGTTTCATAATAACAAACATTTTAATATAATGTAATATACATGCAATAGAGAATAAAACATTAGTGTAGTACATTTATGATTATTTTATCACTGATATTTATTAAAACAACTGAACCAATCACCTAAATGATTCTGTAAACAAATTATTTTATGTGCACATTGGAAATAACACAATGATTAAATATACAATATGAAATGTCAAATAGAAATAGTGTTTCCTCTTTTATACGGTCCACTTTATCAACATGACTCTTCACCCAGGGGCTCTCTGGATCAGCACAGAACTCTTTCTCCGATCTGGCTGAAACCTGAGAGGAAAGACACAAAAATAAGATTTTGATTAAAGTTTTTGTAATGGAAAAATGAATTGGCTTTGCAGTTTGAAAATGAGATAATGTGATGATACTCACACAATAGCGCATCTGGGACAGCTGCTGCTGGTCTTGTAGTAAGACTTCACTTGTTTCAAAATAATCTTCACTTTAGAGAGCTCTCCACAACAGTTTGCCACATCAGTTGCAAAGGGAGCAAATAAATAAATGGTGTTGCATCATGTAAGTGTAAAAAAAAATAACTTGAATAAACACCCATAAAAAACATATTTGTGTGTAAAAGTCTTTTTGAAGCATTTACAGTTATATAAGTAATTGTGTGATAAAAGGATTTGCACAAATGTCTTTAATTTATTTATTAGATTTTTTTGAGTTTAATATTTATTTACTAAATGTTTTGTATCACACCTCATATATAAAACTAAAGTAAGTTTAAATACAATCTAAATAAAAAATAAATACTACATTCATAAAAGGAAAAAAGAATGACAATTTTTTTAATTAATTTATATTTTATTAAAAAAGCTGGATTTATTTACATACATTATTTGGAGAATATATATTAATATACACATCAGAAATATGATTGTACATACAGTATGAAATGCAGAGATCAAATAGAAACAGTGTAGTTTCTTTTAGACTGTACGGCTCTGAGTCTTTGCTGTAGTAGCAGTTGTCAATGCAGCAGAAGTAGATTCTGTAGCAGATGTTTGTGTAGCATTTGTTGTTGATTTGGCATTGGATTCTGTAGCAGATGTTTTTGTAGCATTAAATTCTGTAGCAGTTGTTTTTGTAGCATTTGTTGTTGATTTAGCATTAGACTCTGTAGTTATTGTTTGTGTAGCATTAGATTCTGTAGCAGTTGTTCTTTTGTCCACTGTTTCAATATGACTCTTCACCCAGGGGGTCTGTGGATCAATGCAGATCTCTCTCCGGCAATTGTCTTAAACCTGAAGGGAAAAACATGATTTAAGTCAAAGACTTCAGAAGAGTGTCTCATTAATGTTTACTTTCTAGTTTTAAAAATTAAATAAGAGTTAAGATGACACTCACACAATAGCGCGTCTGGCACAGATGCTGTCGGTCTGATAGTAAGACACGACTTTATTCACAGGAATCTTCACTTTACTGAAGTCTCCACAACACTTTGAGTTTGCCACTGCAATTGCCAGGTTAGCTGAAATATGAAGATATGTGAAATGTCAAATATCTGTATTCATGCAAAAAGATTATAAACTGTTATAACAATATTTTTAAATCACCAAATGCAACAAATGCAACTAAAACTTGCGTAAATAATCTGAAAAAAACAAATTTGTCATTTTATCTTGATTCAAAATGGAAAAGAGCCCTCACCGCTTGAAGTCATCTGCAGAGAGCAGAAGATCACGAACAGCAAACACTCAGGCTTCTCATTCTTCAAGAAATTTCTTCACAATGACAGAAAGAATCTGTAGAAGTTCTGTAGAGCTTGAAGATCTCAGAGCTGTTGTGTCCAGAATAACGTCTGAGCATCCTCTTATATACACAGTCAGAGACATATTCCTCAAAAGACATTCATGTAAATCCAGTTCTGAGTAATAACATTGAAGAATGAGAGGTGGTTTTAGCTCTTTATTTCTGTCATCTTTGTTCTGCTTTGTCATTAATGTAAAAATGTGCCTAGTACTTTTCTTTCAGTTTCCCTGAAAACGAGCCTCAGCAAAACAACACACAGCTTCCTCTTTCCATGCCTGTCAAGCTCAGCATATTTAAATGATCAATTATGTATTCTGCTATCAATATCAGGTGCTAAACCTTCACCACTTATTCACATATAAATCTGCTTAAGGTGTTTAATTAAAACACTAAACATAAGATGTTGGGAACAAAACCCCTTGCTCTAAGAAAACACAACCACTTCTTGTTCTAGTGACACTTGTTGGTCTAACAGAGAAGTGAGAATAATTCAGGTAACAGTTAAACAATTCACAGAATCAAAATATGCAAATAATATAACAAGAAAAAAGGGCTGCTTTTCATTTGCAGTTAGAGTCAAAAATATTGTGATCTACTTGAGGGTTTTTTGAGTGTGCCTAAAATGAAATTTGTCTTCTAACCCTAATGGCATGTAAACATTTTTAGACTAACTAAATCATACCAGTCTGTTTTTACAGTACAGATCTAGATGTATCTGTGCATCTGGACCACTCTGAAGTAGTATTAGAGATAGTGTGGTTTAAGGAGTGCTTTGGCATTTTTCAGATTGGGAAAGTCTTGTGCACTTAGTTCAGGTGTTATACGCAAGTTCTCAAGAGGCCAGGTGTGAGTATTGCAGGCCCTTTAGCTCTGCATACTGTATGTGTGTATTTTTTATTTAATTTGACAAATTATTGAAGTATCATTTAACATTGACTTCTAAATAATAATAAAAGATAATCTAAATGCATATAGTTGAGGATAATAATGTAATTTTATCATTTATATTTTATGGGATATCTTAAAACAAACACCTAATTTCATTTCAAATGTCCAATAAACGTCAGAACACATTGAGAGTTGTTTTAA
>NW_020525562.1:0-28483 GCF_003368295.1 Carassius auratus | reverse complement strand
TTATGTTACAGACACTCACACACACACATATATATAATATAATGCCTGTCTAGATGGAACAGTTTTCACATCTTGGTTTTCTCTCTTAAGTAATTTAGTAAGTAATTTCCTACTTTCCTAGTAATGATTTACAAAACTCTTTTCATTCAGTTTCAGTATGTTGAAATGATTTCCAAATCTAACTACCTCTGCACTATTGCACACTGTTTTAAGCACACCAAGTTGATCAGAATACCCTTATTGTGTCTGTGTCACTAAAATGGTTACTTCGGACTTTTTTGCATACGGAAGCTATGACTTGTATAAGATGGATGCTTTTGATTTATTGGCCGCTATTTTGGTTTGTTATTTAGTTTTGTTCATTTAAAATGCCAAACCTTTTCGACTACAGCTCTCCGCTTTGTCTGAGACAAAGTCTTTAAGCTTTTAAGCTGATACGTGCCTGAGATACGCAAGCATACACAACATTATGTTTAATGTTATACATCTTTGTGTTTTTTTAAAGCATTTTAAGACCTAGTACTCGTGTATGTTTGCAGTGACCTTTAGTGAGTCACCTGTTTGAGAACCAATGTCTAAGAATAATGCAAAAGAGTTATAAAGCCCAAAAGCAATTATATCAACTAAAAGAATCAAGGTATTAACATAGACATTTATCCTATATATTAGTGTGTCTAAAAGATAAACTCTGTCCTGCTGGTAGGAATTTCATGGACATCCAGAGTTACGTTTAACATTGAAAGAATATCTTAGTATCAATAGCTGTGTATAATATAATGCTTTTGTGGTCTTTATGGAGCTTTTAGAGGTTAAGTAGTGAAAAAAAAAACTCAACAGGCTGACTTCAGATCTAATGCCTACAAACTTTGATCCATATTATCTAGTGCTAACAACAGGCAGTATTTCATTGCACTTTATCTCCTGTAATTACATCATCCAAAGATTTCCAGTTAAATATGGTGTTATGTGACGTATATATATGTGTCATAATTCAACTGGCCTGACACCTGATCTGATCAGTGCAATTTCATAGTACTATTGGACTATTGCCATATGGTTTAAAATGACTGTTGGTATAATTTCTGTCACTTTTACTGCTCCAACCAGTAGACACACAGAACATTGCTGCTTACTATGGCTTCAGAAACCAGGGCAGTCTGAACTTATGTCTTATGTCATTGTGGCTGAGGCAGTAGTGCTCCCATCTGGCATGTTGCTGAGCCTGTTCACAGCTAGAGTGACAGTTCAGATCTCCTTCCTGCAGAGTCGAGAGCAAAATATGTACCAGAAAGAATCTCTCACACAGTCCTACCAGGGTAAACAAGGAGAAATCGAATGAAAAAACACAGACACTTGAATATTTCAGCACTCTTGGCTCTTTGTTAAAATCGTCTATAGATGCTTTACATGTACACAGTGCAAATGCACAAAGAGCACAATGGACACCATTCAGTGACAGAGATTATTCTGATTTGGTTACAGTGATATAGACTTTTTGTTTAAGTATGTTTGACTTCATGGTCCTTTAGGCAGGGCTAGACTCTCTGTGCTGTCTGCCTTTGGAATGGATTGTGATAATGATGACTTAAGCCATGAGAAGAAGAAGACCAGGTCTTTCAGAGGTCAGAACAAACGCAGATTCAGAGAGGTCCGATGATTCATATTCCAGAAGGGCCTCTGGTGTTCTAATGATCATTTGGCCCCAGTGGTCCTCTCAAAATGGCCTTCATTGGTCTTTTTGTCCCCTTTCATTTATTTTTTTGCTATTTACTTGGGTGGTTTGCTTGTGTATGAGTAATCCAATGGCATTAACATTTCAGGCCTATTTGAATAATATGCCTTTTTGGTTTAGTTTTCTTTTTTCTTTTCCTTTTTTTTTCTAAAATGATATGAACTTCACATGGGAAAAAAACTGTAAGACCTGAGAGAATTTTGGTGCTGCGACGCTGGAACACAGAACACACTGTGGCATTTTTAGCTCAACATTTACCAGTCTTCCATTGACATGGCTTTCGTACAAAATTACCGTACACAATCTATCTAACCGATAAAAATAACAGTAACAATTAATGTTTAGACAAAACCACACAATTATGAACTCTATCCATATAAGATCCTTTTTCAAAATATTCCCAGTCCATTTTGACGACTTCTTAATTCTGTTTTAATTTATTTTGCATCCCTTTTTTTAATCTATACACTTTTTTTTTCTTTTTTAAATACAGATAATTGTATTGGGCACATATACATTACATAAAGACACATTTTTTTTTGTTCAACTGATATAATCGTAATGATTCTCAGTGCAGCTCAACAGAGCTTCCCTAGTGGCGGGGAGGTTTATCTCTATACGTTAGTAGTACAGTATGCACAAGCTTTGATAGTAGCCCCTCATGGTCTTTGCTTCTTTCTTCTGCAAGTTCTTAAGCCCTAACTTTAAAGACTCATCCATCCACTACCAATCACTGGTCCATTTAGTTTTCCCCACCTCTCCGTGATTAAATTTAAATCATTTTCTTGATTTATTGGCTTTTCTTTGCTGCATTGGATTTGGTCTTGGTGATGTAGGCTTCGAAGAAGAACTGGCAGAAGAGCACAAAGTAGCTGAGGTACATGAGGGACGACCACACGATGTTCTGCACGTGGGACGGGCACTCTTGGCCTTGCTGCATCCACGAATACACCAGGTAGTTGACCACACAGCCCATCACCATCTGGGTGATCTGCGTCAGGGTGATGAACATGGCAAACTTGCGAGAGATTTTGAAGCCGGCGGCCCGAAGAGCATAGTACGAATACATGACGGCGTGCACCAGATAGTTCATGGTCATGAACCAGCCCCCGCCGGCCACCATGTCCTTGTAGGAGTACCAGGAATAGAGCAAAACTGTGATGTGATGATACCAGTGCAGGAAAATCAGTTTCTGCTTCCGTAAGACGATAAATAGTGTGTCTCCTGGAAGGATAAGAGCAAGACACTGACAGTGAGAGAGATGTAGAGAATAGAGATAGTAAAAGATTCTGTAATTGTTTGGGGAATAAACGCTAAAGTCGCTATGCCTGTCTTGACATTCTTGATATATCTTGTTTATTTTTAGGTTTTAACATTTTTGGGAAAATATTGTGTTATTGATTTAGTTTGTAAAGATTAAGGTATTAGGTTAAACTCGCATGTTCTAGACCTTGAATATTTGAACATCTAATCAGGGCAAGGTCAACCAATGCATTCAGCAGACAAAACAAGTTCAAACAGTGTAGACGTTAAAAGTCAACAACTGTTAGTGAAGCCCCACTAGCTCAGCTAATGATGTTGCGTAGGATATAGCATTGAGAAAATGCGAGATGAGCAAGATGAGCATTCTTAAAATGTGCATAAAAATGTATGCACTCTATTAAGACGGATCATTGATTTATAAAAAAAAAAATTGTATTAGATAAGAAAATGTGCATAAACTATGATGGAAACACCAATTACTGAATAAAGCCAATAAATCCTAAAAATAAAAATAAAAAATATTTTGTAACATTATAAAAGTCTTTAATTTGACTTTTACTGCATCCTAAGTAACAGTAATAAAAATCTAATAAAAAAATATTATTTAAAATTTGGGGGAGGTTTTTATTTGTTGTTAACTTGTTCACTTTAAATTGTCCATACATTAATATGAGAGGGCAAGTGCAGCTGGTCAAAAGTCTATGCATGTTGCTATGTCTCCTGCTGTACATTAGTGAACAGGACATCATGACCCATTATGCTTGGCCTGTGCCTAGGAGGGTCCTCACATTGTCTCAGTGCTGTCTTTTTGTCACTACAATAGGCCTGGTAGCCCACTAACCGACAGGACATGACAAACACAATAGGCCCAGGCAGGCGGAAAATAGATCCACTATCCTAGATTTCTAGACTTGGGGGTATGCTGCAGGGCTCATGCTAACAAATTCTGTTACGCTTTCACAACCAATTATATTCATGCAGATGAACACTAGGCTTCTCCGTAGTGCTTTGTCACTGGAGCAAGCTACATACAACAGACAGAACGAATTTAACCAAACTTATTTTTTTAAAGGATTACAGTTGTTTTAAATTTAGTCAAGGATTTGGAAACTCTTGTAATGTGGTCACAACTGTTTATAATTTGCTGTGGTCATATATAAACATCGGGATCCACAATGTAAGAATAAAGAATTACAACTGAAAAAGTTGCATTATACCACATCTAATATTTTAGCCCTGTTTTGCTTTATATAGATAAAGCATTCGTAAAAGATTGTCTTCATATTAATTTAATGAGATCCCATGTTTTTATACAAGTAGTAGGTGTACATTTGTATCTGCATGTATATTGTGAGTGTACAATGACAAATGACTAGGAGTGCTCAACTTTAAGCATGCTTGTCTGCAGTAAAGAATATGTAAATTAGATTTTTAAATTTGATATAGGCTATACTGTATATAACACTGTGCCTGTGCTGTGATGCAGAAGCCTGATACCAGTTTCATGTTATTAGGTTGATGTAAGGAAAGCAATCATTTTAAATGCTGCAAGTGAATACAAGCATCATACTTTTATGAGCAGTATGAAAAATATGTTCATTTTGAGATTTTTTTTAAATACTTTATGTAACAGTATTATTAGATTTGTAATGCTAAACTGTTGAAAAAATTGCAAAAGTATAAAACATTTTTTACTTGATTTGTGTTAAAAAAAATATTGAGAGGTACGACACCAATATCTTGTGTGTTTCTACTTACAAAGAATTATATACAATAGTTTAAATCTTAACCTATGAAACTGAAATAAAATGGGAGCTACAGACATATAATCTCACCTAGTTCAGGTGCCTTGCTGAGGACAAAAGCGTAGGCCCAGAACTTGCTGACTGGTCCATTGTAGAAACTCTGATCACACACTGACTGCTTTAGGCCTTTGGTCATCAAGATGTTCATCATGTAGCCTCCGGTTCTGATGGCACCAAATATACTGAAGAAAGTTGTGCAACAAAACAAAGGAGACACTTTAAATCAGATTCAAAATGGTGTATGCTTCATTTTACTGTTAGGACTCATAGCATTACTACTAATGCTAACGGTGCTTTATTTTTTTATTGGGTGTGCTTATTTATTGACACTTTACATTGTGTGGCTAGGCAGTTACTTGGCACTCAGGTTCCAGTTTTAGGTTTCTTATAATGGCTGCCAAAGGCCAGATCATGTGATAAACCTGGAAGTGCGATGTAGTCTGTCTCACCACCTTTCTACAGTCACTATAGTGCTGATATCACACATTGAAGAGTGAGATATGTTATATCGTTAAGTTAGATGACATGTTAAGGTGCAAGCTCAATATGAAAATATATATGCAGGCCTCTTGTGTACCATATATGCAGGTCTTTATGAAGTAACTTGGAACGAGGAAGTGGCTTTTTTTTCTGGCTATAATGCACACCATTAATCTGCTAAAACATGAAACAATTTATAAATGCACAGTATTCACTGCAGTGTATTGTAATGTGCAAAACAGCATCACTTTAAACAAAGTTAAACACAAACTGGTTTTATCTTGCGCTGCCATTGCATTATGACAGCTGATTAAATGTGCCATAAAAGCTTCAGAAATAGGCCTACCTCTATGAATAATGGCCTGCATGGATTTTTACTTTACATATTGTTAATTTAAATGTTATATTTTAATTTCCATCACTTATAGCACTGCAATGTGTTAAGTAAGCAAATATGTTTTAGCATTAACAGCTGCTGCAGGCAAATGGATAGATGCATGTAACTATGGCTGTGACGATAACCACATCACCGCGGTAATGAGATACCGAGCGCAGTGTTACGCATCACCGCACTTTTTTGTAAAACAATTTTTGCAAGGAATTTGCAGGAGGAAGCTAGAGGTCTGCAGTGATTTATACCCCGGAACATGACCAGATTTCTTGTGACACAGGATTAAGTTTCAAATGGAAAAGAAGCCCACGTCAGGCAAGTCTGACTTGGGACATTCTTCTCAGGGATGTGCGATAAGTCACCAAACCATGTGATTTGTTGCTTCTTCACCGTAGTAAGAAAAAAAAATCCCATACCGTCACAGCCCTACATGCTACACCCATAGATGCACCCTTAAACATTTGCACGCATGATCTATGACCCATTTACCTGAAGGCTGCATATTTACCTGAAGGCTGCAAGTGTTAAAGACCATAGAACTAAAGGTTTCCTCAATTCAAACTTCTCCCTTTGTTTCATTACATGCCGCCCACCAAGTATGCAGGCAGCGTAGAGTGCAGAGAAGAGGAAAGACTTCTTCCTGTAAGGAATGAGATGACAAAAAAATTAAGTCCAAAGAATTGTTCACTTCCTTTAGTGTGACCATCTGCTCACAGCATATTTTTTGTCATTTTGATTTATTTTTATTTTATGTAAGTGACCAAGGTTTAAATTTGAAGCATATTCAAAGTTAGATTACATAAGTATTAACTATATATATATATATATATATATATATATATATATATATATATATATATATATATAATATTTAAAATATCAGAACAAACTATGAAATCTGCACAGCATTTTTATTTTACTGAATTATGCCATGTTTTGAATGAAACATGATTCCCCATACAACACAGTCAAATTCACAGACTTTGCATGCGGTAAAACTACCGCCTTGCAAACTGGTCCAGCAACTATCCTGACTGTATTATACTGCAGTTATGTAGCTGTTAGAAAAGCACCAGCAAAGCCAGAGCTTTTTCCAGCTTGCAATTCCGGTCTTAAAAATTTGCACACACACACACACACACACACACACACACCAAAAAAGAATGCGTTTAGATTTTTAGATGTATACACCTCAGAATGTTATCCATTTGGTTTAGCAACTTTGTTGTATTACATAAAACATTACATCATTTATGCCATTGTTTCTTAAATCCTATATTTATCACTTATCTTTTGCCAAAATTAAATAAACTGTTTTTGGAGCTTTTCATCAAAAACAGCTTATTGGGCTTATTTTGACAGCTTGTGATGCTTTTAGGATCTCATAATATCTGGCAACGCTGTACTGCATTTATCTGAATATTCACTGTGAAGTCTAATAAAATTTTGAGGGCATTCTGATCGGAATTGAAAGAAATCCAGAGAAATCATTTGGAAATCACTGCATAAAGTATGTCTATTAAACACACATAATATCAAAGTTATGCTCAAGGGAACTAATATTTAAAACCTAACATTGTCACAATGTCAAAATAGTAATAATAAAAAATTCAGTATGCCAACATGAGAGAGATTTTATGGCTCTACTCATTTTGATACGATGTAAAAAAAAATAATTAGCAATGGCATGTAGTAATAAATTAACAAGCAAAACCAAAATCACAGTTGTTTTTAGGCACTACATTTGAATACATGATCAAGTAAACATTATCAAATAAAACAAATTATTCATTATATAGTCTATGTAATAATACTCAGTTGATGCTATCATAGTTTGGCCATAAATAAAGTGAATTGAAGTGATTCACATCCTTATTAAAACAAACTAATAGATAGGAGCTTTGCCAGTCCAGCATCCAGCTGGCATTATGAGCCAAAACTGGGGCACGTCTCTTTCTGCCAGTATCATTTCCAGGATGATGTGTGTTCTCTTTCCAAGAAATACCATCAAACCGGTGAACGAGGAGCCCCAGAGGTTCTTCTGGGTTTTAATTTGCATATGGGTAAAGTCTTAGACAAATCCTCTTTTCGACAGAATTCAAATAATACATAGACTTAAATAAAAATGCATACAGTAGAAGTAGAGCTAAGTGTCTTTTTATATTAGGTTTTTATCATTTTTTTGTTACACATGACATCTATAGGCTTTTTGTGAAGAAGAGTAAGGGTGTGGGTTGTGAATGCATGCTGAGCATCATTTTTATTTTTCTGCCCACTGGATGGGAGAAACACTGACCTCTCTCTGCTCAGAACAGTGATTCCATTCTGTGCATACAGTCCCCACTTGAACCTTGACTTGTCATTGCATTGTTCTCTGTGTACAAAGGGAGGCTGCAGCAGTATTCACATATTTTATTGGACCAATTTATTGGTGTTACTGGATGACTGAACTCTTGTTTCTGGTTACAAATCAGTTAAATGCACTGGGTGTGATTGCTTACACTAACAGACACATTTTCTTCACAGTGCCAGCTAGCAGGAAGCTTGTACTTGAGAAAACAGCTGGCAGCAAGATGCTGCTAATGGTAATCCAACTCTTGTATATCATGCCAGAACCAAATGTTTGATGCAGCTAAAATACACAGGGCTGGTTATTTTCATTTATTCATTTTTATATTCAGTCTATCTCTTCATTTACAGTTTTTTTTTTTTTTTTTTTTTTTTATTTAAATTTAGATTTAAAATCTTTCTGGCGGAATGAACTACTGAAGAATACTCGATTTTCATTTATGTGATTTGTGCATAGAAGCAAAAATAAGCAGCAATATTGACCAACACTACAATTCAAGAGTTTATCTGTAAGATGTTTTTTTTTTTTTTTTTTTACTGTATTGTATTGTATTATTATTTTTTTTATAATATTGACCAAGGCTACAGGAATAATGTGAAATATTTTACTATATAGATTTTGTATTAAACCATCTAATGCCAAAGAATCAATGCATTAAATCATTGTGCTCACAATGTTGCTTAATATATATCTCCAACAAAATAATTTTAAATATATTTCCCGTATTCAATATATTGACCAGCCCTAGATCCAGCAAAGAAGTGAAGGATCTGTCAGTGTGGAATATGCAAGGTATTTCATTTTAAAAAGCTTGATGTTCAGATGAGTTTTTGAGCTGTGCTGCAGTGAATGACAAAGCAGCATCACTCCCTTTTCATTAGCCCCTTATCTGGATACATGTTTTGGGGAGAATTTCAAATATCCTGCTAGAGGAGTGATTGAGTAAGTGGCATATGCCACACAGATGCAGTAAAGCCCTGTTTTATACCATCCAATGGCGATTCAAGAGAATATTACCATCTGGCCTTGTTGCTAAGTCAGTAAAGCAGAGCTACCGGAGCTTTCAGATAATGCAGCAAGAATTATCCAGAAAAAGATACTAAGACAGAAATATCCTAAGCAACAAATATTTTATATAAACATAACATATTCAGGTCCTGCGTCATCAACTTTCAATAAGTAGGTCTATGTATTGCAAGACCATCAAGTCCTTGAATTCTTCAACTGCATTTTTGTCCATGCTCTCAATTTTTTTTAGTTTTTCAGCTGAGCGCATTAAACCTGAAGTGGACAAAGACTGATGGTGAAGCTACCTGCAAGGGCTCCCATCTGGCCAAAGATGTTAAGGCTAGAAGTGCTTCCCAATTTATCTAGAGCCGCTAAATAAATGGATTTTGAAGCCTAATTGCAGTTTTAGACTAATGACGGTAGCAGAATCTGTTCTGCTCGATTCAGTGATATTTAACCAAACGCAGCACAATGTTGGAAAAGAGTATAGGAATGGTAGAATTAACTGAACAAGCACAGAAAAGGGTTTCTGTCAGCGCAAAACCTTGACATGGACATGCAAACGCAATCCTTTTTTTATTTTTATTTTTTATTATTATTCCATTTTAAAGGAATTAGTTCTGCCCTATATGAAAATATGCTGATTTTACTCACCCTTGTGCCTTCCAATATGAGTTTGTTTCTTCATCGAAACAATTTCTTCATCGAGAAATTTAGCATTACATCACTTGCTCACCAATGGATCCTCTACAGTGAATGGGTGCCATCAGAATGAGAGTCCAAACAGTTGATATAAACACCATAATAATTCACAGTAATCCACATGACTAAAGTCCATCAATTACGGCTTGTGAAGCGAGAAGCTGCGTGTTTGTAACAAATTTGATAATATATATAAACGTTTTAACCACTACTTCTGGCTAAAATACAAGCTCTCTATTCATAATATTGTTGTCTCCAATGAAAATTGTCTGAATCGGGAGACAAATATCATCTGATCTATCAACGTTTACAAGTGAAAACAGTTCTAAACAAGTATGCTGGTGGATTTTGCTTTGGGAAGACAACAAGGGATGGGCTTTTTCACTGGAGCAAGTATTATTTGGTATTGCTTATGGACTGGTCTTTTTGGCAGAAGAAACCGTTCAAATTTAAAACACCACGAACATGATAACTGTTTCTTACATGCAGCTTTAAACTTAACAAGATGTTAACTGATGGACTGGAGTAGAATGGGTTATTGTGTTTATATCAGCTGTTTGGACTTTCATTCTGACAGCACCCATTCACTGCAGATGATCCAGTGGTGAGAACACAACTGTCTGAACACAACTGTACTGACAATGTACTGAAGAGTAAATTTTCACTGTTTTTTTTCTTTTTACATTTAGGGCTGAAATACTAAAAAAATAATATATATATATATATATATATATATATATATATATATATATATATATATATATATATATATATATATATATATATATATATATATATATATATATATATTTCCATTTTTATTTTCCTAGCTAAACAGTTTCTGGCTAACACCACTGATTGCTGTTGCGTTTAAGATCTGAGTGCGATAACATGGCTAAGGCTAAACAAACTGATGGCTGATGTTATAATTTGTGACATGTGGAAAGGGCTTTAGCCAGAGGTATTTGTTTTTCTCTACCATCCTCTCCAAACATCAAATGCAATCTCTTCTTCGGGGCTACTCACACTGAAAACAGAAACAAGGTGACTGCTCTTTCAGAGGTCACATTTTGAAATAAATTTTTTGTCAAGTGCCCCTGGTTGTGGTGGGTGGCAAAGGTTTTAAGTTTTGTCAAAGACCTTTTAGACGTGTCCGTTGAAAGGTGCAGGAAAAGCAAATCTTATTTATAAATATAATCTCTCAAGGCCAGTGGCGTGGTGTAGTAAAGTGACTGTCTGCATTCATAAGATTCTATTAAGTAACATTTATTGCAGGGACAACGGTTTGTGGTGCCAGGAAACTCTACTATGTGTCTCTATTATGTAAGCCTGGCAGTCTGTGTGGAAACAGTCCACTTTTATTAATCCACAATATTTCTGTGCTTCCTGTCTGCTTGTGTCTTTATTTTGCGAGACAAAATGAGAGCTCATTAAAGAAACTTTTGGGCAGTGTAGTATAGTGAGGATAGAGGATAAATATACACCCAGATTAGACATGACCTAAGGCTATCTTCCAACCTGAGGCTAATTCTCTCTGGTCAAACGCATTGCATAAGCCTTGGCAGCTCTGTCTTATTGATCTTCCCTGAGAATTGTTTTGCCAATCAAAAAACAAATATTAGCAACCAACATAAAAAAAAAAAAATGCAATTATGCAAGTTTCCATTCTGTATTCGATATAACCACTGAAACCTATTAACTGATAATAAATTTATAATAAAATTAATTCTTATTTTAATGGATAATATAAATGAAAAATGTACATTTCTAATTGATTTATTTATTTGTTTATTTAAAATGGCGAGGACAGATGTCAATATGGCTGTCTGTATAGCAGGTATGACTCAGCACTGTCAAATATTAGTGAACTATTTTTAGTGAAGTCATGTTTTACATAACAAGTACATGGCCTGTAAACTGCATGTATACACATTTATTGCTATATATGCTGAATATATGAGCACTGGCACAGCCGTTGAAATGCAATAGCCTACCAGTTGGAGTGTGATTTTTAAAAACATATTTTCATGAGTAATGCAACAATTTATTAATATACTCAATGTACTCAGATATTTTCTTTTATTTATTCATTTAAAAGATCTGGAAGATATAGATATAGTCTATATCTGGAAGATATAGATATAGTCACAGATATAGTCTGTGTTGAAGCACCTGTGCTTGCCTAGCATGAATAATTCAAGAACTGTTTATCAAAGCTGACATTCTGTTTCCCTGATCATCAGGAAGATGTACGAAAGGATCCTGTGGTGTTGCAGTCATTCATCACAGAGCGGAACGTGGGATTATTAAAGCAGAGACACACGCTCACGGTTGCTTTTTAAATGAGAACAGGCAGCAAGGGGTTGTGAAAAATGCTTTTTAAGCAAATGTTTAGTCTCGGTTTTCATACATTAGCCTTGAATGCAAAGGAGGCAATGTGAATTACCAGGATGATCTATAGTCATAAAAATGCTGAGTAACGGTACAGCTAATTGGTATTTAACCCCTTTATTCATCCCCTCACTCAGCTGAATGGCCATTGGCAAAGACTTTGGTTGTTAGATATCTAATATTTTAACACACTGATCTTTATGGAGCTACTACAAGATGCTATAGAAATATACAGGATGTTAAATTAAATTACAAAAAGAGGGCATGCATTTTGTAGATTGGGTAATTACATATTCGGTTACACCAGTAGGAAGTGCATATAAAGAAAAAAGCATTAAACTAATAAAAGAAGAAAAAAAGGCAACAACAGAGAGGGCCATTATCATAGTCTTACTCATAAATCTGACTACAAGAAAGTAGATTTAAATTTATATCATGATATATTGCTTAATTTCAGTCGATACGATATAATTCCGATATCGATATGAACAACTTTTTTAAAAGCCTCAGAAAAACTGCACTGTACACCCACAACAAATGTCTGTTCAGACAAACTTTTGAAAAATTGATTTGCCAAGTGAAGTCTATGAAATCTCCTCCTACAAAACGATAGACCTATAATATTTCAGAAATAAAAACGGTACAAATAAATTAATGTTCACCATTTATTTGTATTTCGCCTTCACACAAACAAGAAATGTGAAATCACCATCAAGTAAACATAAAACTCTGACTCACCTTATTAATATCTTTAACTTTAAACTATAACATTATTCATATAGCTTGAAACAAAGGTGCTTCAGCCAGGATAAATAATATGCAAGACATTAATGCATTTAACCTCCAATTACAAATGCATGAAATGTTTTGATATATTAAACATAAAACACTGAATACTGATATTGAAGTGATTTAAGAAAAAAATCTAAACAGTCGAAATTTGAAAATAAAACTGCCAATAGGTGGACCAAACTTTCCATTCAAATATCCAATCAATCTTTCATTTTTGGCCACCTTTTTGCTGTAGATGACACAGCCTTAATGATTTCAAAAAAAAAAAAAAAAAAAAAGAGGAAAAAAACCTGGACATCACAATCTTTACAAAAATTAACCATGGTTTTATCATAAAACTGCTTTATTTTCTTTTGCGTGATTTCTGAATGATTGAGACTATAAAGTCAATCAGACTGTATTAATAAAATCATAGTCATAACTGTCTAGAGCTACAATTGTAATTTGTAAATAATACGATTTAATTACAATTTATTTATTTACTTTTATATTTTATTAAAGTTCTATTTTTAAAAAATTGAAAAATTGTCATAATTTACTATCATATTGGTATGACTTTATTCTGTGTAAAACAAAAGGAGGGGTCAGGCAGATTGAGTTATTCATTATTGCTGCAGTTTTTTTTTTTCTTCATTTAATGAAAGTGAATGGTGACTGAGTTTGTCAGTCTGCCTGAAATCATTGTTGGTGTTCCATGGAAGGTTATAAGTGTTGGGAAGTGTATGAAAATAAATAAATAAATGAGTGTAAATAATGACTAATAAAGAATTGTAGTGTTTGTGTTAACTATGCCTTCAAATCTGCATTTCAGTGTTAAACAGTAAAAAAAACACAAGCAAAAGACACTCTTAAGTGATCAAAAAACAGTCTGAAATAGCCTAATCAACGAAACAGTATTATTAAACCTCATACATACAAGACAGATGTTTCTCCTCGCGGGATGATAGATGTGATGCAAGCAACTCCGAGAAGTCAGCCAATGACGCGGAATTGTGATTGGTCGAATGTGTGTCAGCAGACATCAACAAACGCATCTCATTGGTTAGTTGCTATGAATTCTACACCAGCCTCACTTCTCTGTCTCCAAACGCGCTACATAATTACAAAAGCGTGAAATTGATCCTTAGCGAGTAATCGTGTTGACGTTACCATGTGTCAGGTACTTTAAACAAGAGCCACAGTTTCCAAGCCGGAAAACGTGGCAAATGCACAAAACCAGCGATGATTCCTGCCATTAACTACAGAATAATGTGCATGCATTTATCTATGTACAGGTGGATTTTTTAAATACCATATACAGTCTTCAAATGCAGAAAATGTAATAACGATTTGCTTGCATGTCTCTGATTTCATATGATGACCTTCATTATGGCATTCATATTTTGTATGCTACAGAGATTGCGGGCTAGGCTAGGATTTGAGCTAGTGATGGGGAAGCCTGACTCATTTCAGCGAATCGGTTCTTTTGAACGATTCGTTTAAAAAAGGGTTCAGGCAAATCTTTTACGTCACGGAGCGATTGTCACCACGTATTCCCTAACAAACCTGCATAGCCTACCCTACTTCAACATTTCAGTAAAAACGTAGGCTGTCAGTGTTTATATATTCCTTTATTACGTTTTAAACTGTGTTTTATTCATAACAGCCTTTTTGCTAGATGTGTGTGTGTGTGTGTGTGTGTGTGTAACAAACTATCACAAAATCAAGTAACATATGTTGATAATAACATTTCTGCTTGTTGTACCTCGTCGTCCTATTAGTCAAACAATTCACCCAAATCAGTTCATATCTCATAACGAATCAGACATGTTTGGAGGAGAATGAATCGGTTATTTGTAGACTCCAGAACCTCTTATTCACCCCGTTTCGTGAGCGAAGCTTTTTAAACCAGTTTCGTGAATCGATTCAACCGATTTATTGACAAGATTCGACTCTAAAAGAACAAATCTTTCCTGAATCGGATATTGCTACTTTGGACAAGCGCTAATTAAGGCTGGATAAACCGCTTTGAAAAACACATTCAGTTTTATTTACGAAAAAAAATATCGTGTTTTTCAAATAAAGATATGAAGCCGTGCGGCATCGTGGAGGATGACCGTTCCAAATGTCACGAGGGACATAAACAGAGCATCACCTTGAATAGGCTTCGAATCTGATAGAGTGAAGCTTCAAATATCGCACCGCTCATTAGCCTACTTTTATTTTTCATTACATTACATTATAATTTGTGTTATTAAATGGAACGCAATGCTGAAACAATATCGTTGAGTTTCGAATGGGGGAATCACACTGTGCATCTTGGTCTGGATGGTACCTGCCAGTGACTCTCAGGAGTCCCCCGACGGTTTTTAAACGTCCGGCTTAATGTATGGTTTAGATGCTTAATGTGCTAGTCAGTAAGTGCAAAACAAGTGTACACGCTATCTAATGAACGGCTTTGTCGGCATCATAGCTGTGATTGATTATTATAGACCAGCTTATTTATCATGCATCAGAGCTACTGTACCAGTTCTCCTGCATCCATCGAATGGCTTCATCTTCATTGAATTGCCTCTCGAATTCGTATTCTTGCAAAGCCAGCACCGACATGGTCTCTCGTCCTGTAAACGCTTACTGGAGAACGTTAGGCTTTCTTTGCCGACTAAATGAGATCAGTTTGACGGATTTCTTAGCTTTGTCTCGCAGGCTCAGCTCCAGCCTTGCCCTCGCATCTCTCTTACTACCCCCAGCACACCGTTGAGTTGTTCTCGAATGTCAGCCTATTTGACTCAGCCCGTGCCGGCGGCATACGCCCTCCTCTCTTCTGAGGAAGAGGAGCGCAGCGCGGTCCTAATGCCGCAGACCTGATGCATCCTCCTGAGCTGTCGTCATCCCAGACTGCGGTGACCTTTGCCATACATTCGTTTGAACGATGCGTTTTTCAGCGTCGATGTTCAGACTGGACAGACTTTATTTGTGAAAATAAATCAGCAGAATGACAACTGAACGAAACCAATCCATCATCTGCAGGGACTTCTAACATACTCTCAGGCAGTTCTTTTATTTCCTCTTTATTATATTTTCTAACCTTCTATTATGTTTGAGGATAACTAATGTAGAACCATTATAATATTTAATATCGGACCCTGAAGAACAAAACCCCTCATTATTTTTTTTTAATTGAGATGTGAAAATTGAATAGCCTAAATAAGCTTTCTATTGATGTATGGTTTGTTAGCAGATGACAATATTTGGCAAGATATTTGGAATCTGAGGGTGACAAAAAAAAATCAAAATAGCCTATTAAGAAAATAACCTATAAAGTTGTCCAAATGAAGTTCTTAGCAATGCATATTACTAATCAAAAATTACATTTTGATATGTTTACGGTAGGAAAATGACTAAATATCTTCATGGAACATCATCTTTACTTATCAATACGATGCAGTATCCTATTGACTTTTGACATTAAAGTAAATTCAACAATTGGGACCCATATTGGCTACTGCTACAATTGCTGCTGAGGTGCATTCTATGGCACCTTTAAACAAATAGTATAAAAATATTTAAAAATATGATCCTTTGTTAAATAAAGTTAAAAAGAACAGCATTTATTTGAAACCGAATCTAACATTTTAATGTCTTTACGGTCACTTTTATCTAATTAATTTTAATTCCTTGCTGAATAAAAGCATTAATTTCTTTAAAACAAATAATAAAACAATTAAAAAAATACTGACCCCAAACTTAATATAAATATCTTTCATGACATGAGGCCTGCCTGGCTGAAATTCAGGGGTTATTTCTAAAAATCAGTGATTTCCAATTCCACCCCGCTGCCCCCATGATGGATTATCATTCACAAAACAATATCTGATGTTGTTGGATGCTTGTTCTTTTTGCCAGAAAACATAATTAAGCTTCAGTTGAGCCAACACCTAGAGGAGAGGTGCTTTCTTTGTCTGCTGTGGCGTGGAAAAAAAATCCACAGAAATTAACTGGTTTCTTGGATATGCATGGGCTTGGCCTATAAAGCATCCAGAAGTGTGTCACCCAAAGCAGTAAGGTTATCAGTTAAATTAAACATTTAATCTTCTATTAAAAGGTTATAACAAAGAATATCATAGTTTACTTTAACCTGTACAGAAATTTTTGATTGTTTAAATGTTTGATGAAATAAAAAAAGTTGAAGAACACTACTGATAATCTCCAGTTATTGTAAATATCATAGCAACACAATAACAAGAGAGGATACAGAAATTCACAATTTTTTTTTTTTGTTGAGAAATACACCACTACAAATAGTTACTGTGCACAGTAAAACAGTGCACAGTCCCTTTATCTCTGATGCCATTACTGCTGTGGATTCATAATTTTCCCATATGAATTCACCATCCTTCATTAACTTCCTCAAGGCCCCTCTAAGGAGCTCCAGCAACTATGAGCTTACTCAGCCCCGGGGATAGTCGTTGTATTGATTCTAGGGAACGCAATTGATTCAGCTAGAAGTCAGGTCACCTTTATATAACAGAGAGTGTTTCAAAGCAGCTCACATTATTAAACTGGAAAGTAACAAAATACATGATGCAAACTGCAAAACTAAGGCAAATACCATTTCTGCTGTGGAGAAAACTATACCAAGACAATAGTGCTTATTATTCAGATCCAATCAGTTATATGTCGGTTTAGTTCAGTTAACTAAAGTTAATTTTGTGATAAGCAGCTCTTCTGAAGACATAGGGCAGTTATTCAACTCCAGTCTGTTCAGTGATGGTTCAGTTCAATGTCGATGTTGCAAAACTAGAAATATCATGTGCTCTATACAGGTGATGAAGCTTGATAGCAAGTTCAGCAAACAGACTTTGAGGGAAATTGGAAAAAAAAAACATGCATTAATATGCTTTTAGAATAGTCATAGGGTGTGACTAAGTGAGAGATTGTGAGTCATAGTGAAGAGAGGAAGTTAATCAGTTACAGGTATCCAGATGTATTATAATTATTATCAGATGTCATAAATCTATTGTGATGTCAACTTATCTGTCAAAAAGTGCTGCTATTATACCTTTACTTTTGTCATTTGTGTATTTGCTCTCAGGAAAGTAAAATGATCAGTGATGTGTAATTAGAGCAAAACTAAAAGTCCAAATAGATAAAATAACACTGGTCTGGTGAAAGATTTTAAAAGTATTGGTAAAATGTAGACAGAAAGTGATTTCTACTTTTAGAAAAGTATAAAGTTCAAGCTGAAAAGTTTTTTTTTTATTTTTTTATTTTTTTATTTTTTTATTAAATTGTTGTTCATTTATACTGTCTATGGAGCCAAATGACTAATATTAGTATATATATATATATATGTGTGTGTGTATATATACATATTATCATAATGACTGTGGAACTTTTTTCCTCTTAAAAAAAAAATCACAGACATGTCTAATCCTCATTTGTCATCCTCCAATGAAACATGTCAGATCCTGTAAAGTTGAAAAATAACTTGTTTGATATTGAGCCAGTGCTGTTTTATACTGTGTTGTGTGTGTGTTAATCATCTAAGTTGTTCTGTAAAGATTAGTGGTTACCTGTCATTTAACAGATGCCTTTACTACAGTAAAGGCAGAGATATTGAATTATGGTGTGATTATTTCAAAGATGCAATATGCTATGAAGCATAGTAACGGGCTGATTTGAAATATTCTGTGGTTCACAAATCACCTGTCTGAATGTGTACTTTAAACCTTTAAATTATAAATCCTGGTCCAATATTATAGAATACAATATAACTTCAATATAATAGTTGTTGGGCCTAATGTCTCTGATATGGTATGATAGAGCATCAAACAAATTTGGAACTTAGTAAATTATTATTATTATTTAGAAATTAATGTAATACTTTAGGCAAAAAAACAAACAAACAAAAAAATGTGTACAATTCATTTGTACAACACACTATTTGTCTTCTTCCTACTTAATGTTGCACCATCTAGTGGTCACACACTGAAACAACCGTTCTATGATGAAATTTCTAATTTAAGCAATTTTCTTTTGTACATGATTTTATATATATATATATATATATATATATATATATATATATATATATATATATATATATATATATATATATATATATATAATATATATATATATATATATATTTTATAATTGTCCAAACTGAAACGTATCTTTAATACTATTACTATTTTATCTGCATTATGTAGTGGTGTTGATGCATCTAATAATGTGAAATAACAATACTTCCAATGATTACTGCTTACATTTTTATGCAGTGATCTACATTTTTTATGTTGGTTCATTGCTCTTAAAAAACAACTCATTAGCCAGAAAGCAGTTGTGACTGCTTGAACAAACTGTACACACATCCTGAGGAGCTGGGTGTGATTAGGATGCAAATGACTAGGCCTATTATGATGTTAATGAGTATTACCTTTGTTAAAAACGTCCTTGCTTATTAAATAAGGATAGGTATGTTGGGCATCAAGTGGTTGGATACTCTCAATTATGGGAGTGTATTTTTAATTTTATTAGTTGTACTGCCCCCTGTTGGACGTGATGGTGTATTACAAATGTATTACAAACGTTTGATATTATGCTTCAGGCATTTAGGTTTTGGTTAGGTGTGGTGGAGTTTTGAATGTTTCAGCCTATGCTGCAGGGCATTAGATAATGTTTTACAGAGTACAACACGTTATATAAATAAATTACAGCAATTCTTGTCCCATCTGCTAAAAATGATTGACAAATAATATTGTAAAGGGGGGCAGTTTATAACAGTTACACCATTACATTCTCATCCTCTTATTTAATCAGACTGGCATTGATAGCTAGTATTGTTTCTTTATAAGTAGATTTTCCAGCAAAATCCGTAATCACAGCATGTCACAGCAGCCCGCCGTATGTCATCTCAAAGGAAACACTGCACCTGCTGCAGTAAGAAGTTGGAAAGTCAGTTAAAAAGCTTTATACTCCAGCTAATCAAGCCATCACAGAGACACAGCGAGGCACAGCTGATTGACAGACACAAAATAGTCTGCTTCACTACTAAACTCTCTGCACTGTATGCGTGTTGCACTTCTGCATCTAAAGATCCATTAATGTCTATCAGCTCACGTCATCTTTCCACTGAGATAAGCAGGATTTTGGAGCGCAAACTGTGGGATGTAATGAGGAGGATGTTTGAAAAAGAATCGCAGCAGATTGCTTTCACTGGTTTATTAGGCAGCCTGCAGGTTCAAACATGTCTCCCCTTATGAAAGATTAAAAACGTCAGATGAAGGCTGCAGCGTATGCATTATCATACATCTTTAAGGGTTGCAGAACGTTGTGCATCTGAGCTTGCCGCTTTATGTTCTGCAGAGCGTGGTTTGTTTATAATAACTGACATATTGAATATTTTCTCATGCGGTTGACATGGTATTTTTTAGCACCTAGTCAGTATGTTGTGTAATTACAGTGTTGATATGGTTGTCTTGCTCGAGGCTTAATGCTCTTGACCTTTTCAAATTTGATGTGTTAAGGCTTAAAGGGGTGGTTGATTACCATTTCTCTTTTTTAACGCTAGTTGGTGTAAAGTTGCTGTTTGAGCATGAACAATAGCTGCAAAGTTCGAAGCTGAAAGTTTGATGCGAATGTATTTTAAATTCTGGCAGTTAAATTCTAACAAAAAACGGCTGGTAGGGACAACAACTAGTTACTTCCCGGGTTCGTGGCGTAACAAACCCAGATAAACCCCGACCTTGGGAAAAAGGCAGAAAAGGGTAGCGAGACCATGCTGCGCTGCTTTAGGCTACGTCCACATGAAGCCAGAGCTTTCCCTATCCTATCTTTTTTTCCCCTCATCTCAAGAAATATCTGCAACGACACGAAACCACGAAAACGGTAAAAACTATGTAGTATACATGCCAGACCAGTATGTGGCGCTGTAATTCTGCGGTATACAAACAAACGTGGAACAATACATTTATTGTTAGTTGTTAAAAAGTTAATGTTAGTTAATAAAAAGACAATCGCTCAGTGTTTGTTCATGTTTTTGTTGCTGTTACATGATGTAGCGGTGCCTGACTAGCGGCAAGACGTGGGCTGAGGTCGTCATAGTTTCAGAAAATTACACACATTCGCTGTCCACATGAAAACGCAAGGGTGCCGTTTTCAGATTTATCCATTCTGGGACATGGTTTCCAAAAAATATCGGACACGCTCTGCGTCTCTCTCTCTCTCTTTCTCTCTCTCTCTCTCTCTCATTTAGTTTAGCTCCAACAATGACCTGTTCCAATTATACACTTATTTTCACATAGCTGTGAGAATCATTATACATATACCACGTATGTATTAATGATGCTGTTGTTTACAATGCAACCTGAGTACATGCTGCTGAGGAGAGGGGCGGGACATTTAGATGTGCACTAGAGGCAGTTTAGCCAATTACAACACACTGGGCTAGCTAACCAATCAGAGCCCAGCGCCTATTTCTGAGGGCGGGGCTCCATAAAGAGCCAGAAATTATCAGCACCTTTCTCAGAGTAGGGAAAGAGAGATGAGGAATAAAGGAAAATTATATGAAATATAAGGTTTTTTTATCATAAAAGACTGCACCCCATAAACACAATCACACCTAGAAAAAAAATAAAAAATAATAATACAGTGAACCACTCCTTTAAGTGAATGATGATGTCATATTTGTGAAAGGTGATGAGGTTGAGAGAGCACAAGTTTTTTGTTACTGTTAACACTCAGCTTCACAATGCTGTCATTCATTCCCTTCTTACCTTTCACACTGAATTCTTTAGGCACTGCAGGCACACACAATTAAACATCAGTTGCAGCTCTTATACATTACTTGTCAACTTTTTTTATGTGTATGCAGCTGCTTTTCAAAAGTTTGCATAGCAAGTGCATAATTGACAAAACAATAGGGAAGAGTGTATGTTCTGTGCCTGTGGGGAGCTCTGGTCTGTTTTAGGGTGTGTGCTTTCCTAACATAACTAGTTCCTTTTGTTGTTTACGAGAAAATGGCCAACAGGTTTCCAGTAATTAAACAGTAATTTTTTTTCTATATATATATGTTTTTTTAGATCAATGTTTTTTTCCTTTATTTTATGTAATGTAGGATTTGTTTTATTCCTATTTCATGTTTTTTTTATATGCATGTTTAAGTGTTGTTTTATTGGTGGCTATTGCTTACATTTATTTTTAGACTTTTGCAGATACTTGTGCATGCTGCATATCAACATGCTTTACATCCTCACACTATTACTGGAACACAATCACAGCTGTTATTTTGGGAAAATATTCTGTATCTCTCTGCATCCAAAATTAAAAGCTTCTCGCAGTCTGGACAGCTTATAGGCTTTATTTAAGCATTGCATTACATCATCAGTCCTCCGTTACTCGCTTCCCACTGCAAAACAATAGAGAAATGTTGCGGTTGGGCCTTCACTGATACTATCTTTGTTAATTCCACACACATCCGTGCATCTGTGATTTCATGGTACTCGCTGTGTGGAATTCCTAATCGATTTTCGAATCCAAACATTTAAGATGTTTCTTTTTAATATAATTTGAGAAAGCAGGAAGTATCTGAGTCATGAAAGTTTACTCCATGTCTGATCGTTCACACGCTCCCACACTAGCACATGCCTGCGGCCAGAGAAGCCGTCCCAGCGTCACACTCATCTCATCAAAGGCAGGGCTGTGTCAGACACACACACACACCCGAATACACAAAAAAGAACACTCAAGCATGTCAAACGATAGGATATATACACGGATACACACAAGCTCTGGCACATCCTAAGAAAGGTAGACACACACTTTGACCAACGAAACATAAGCACATCAGATGAAAGGGTATAGACATACATGTTAGCAATATGCCAACACGTTTTCCAAACACAAAAAGAACACAGATATGCACACAAAGAACGTATGAGAGAGAAGAGGCACAGGCACAGACACATAGTTGCCCTATAGAAAAAATAATCATGACTTTTTTGGTCTGATCTTAAAGGAGTAGTTCACCCAAAAAAGTATTGAGTTATTTATCCACCCTCACGTTGTTCCAAATTTGTTGGAAAGTTTGTATTCATTGGAAAGCCAAAGGAGGCATTTTAAAATCTCTCTCTCTACACACACAAAAAAAAGACAGTGGGATCCAATAACAGTTTAAACTTACTTTAAAATTTAATCTTTTGTGTACCACAGAATAAATAAAACCATAACGGTTTAAAATGACATTATAGGTTGAGTAAATGACAAAATGTTCATTTTTGGGTGAACTATCGCTTTAACTAAAGTCAGTGACATGTGAAGTCTCACCACCACACCCATAATCTTCACTACATTCTCTCCAACAATTCAAGCTCACCCCATCTGATGTTTGCTCACTTTTTAAAAAAAACCTCCAGTTCAGTTACTGGGTCCTGCACATGTAATGACGGGAGGATCTATGGAGTCATTCTGGGTCAGTACCAGCTGGCTATGTGCACATTTTCCCCAAATGCATTAGCATGAGTTAATAGACAACCGAGAGGTGCATTTCAGAACCTATTGAATAAGGCATCATACTCTTAAATAACTTTGTTATTCTTGTGCAAGAGAGTAGCTTTGTACTTGACCAGTATGGGTTTCCAATGGCTGGTGCCAATACTGGTATCTAGAGAAAACATGGTGGTTAATAGCCAATATAATGCTGTAATAGGCTTATAATTCAAATGTTTAAAAAAAAATAAAAAAAAATAAGAGAAGGAAATGGAAAGTTCATTGAATGACATGGCTGCCAGTGAAGGTTTGGAGCTGACACATAACCTTTACATTAATTAGCCATGTGAACACCTGTTTTTGGACAGTGCCAATAATCATCTCAAAATAGCCAAATGTCAGCTGATTAACTGGTCTGTCCAACGTTGTTCCATGTCTTCTATGGAAACACGTTTGTAATTGTTGTAATGCTGGGCTATTATAATATAATGTTGTGGAACAATATATTAATATGGATTAAATATTTATAGCTTGGTGTGCAAATATGAAAATGGTCGTATTCTCTTAGATTCTGAATGTGTTGCAGGTCAGGCCGTGTTGTTTTTCGTGGAGAACGATTTAAGCGCGAGAATGTGCGAGGTCATCTCACCCAGACCTTGCGCTTAAATCGCTTCAATCTGATTGGACAATCTGTGCTTTTGCCAAGATTAGGGTGGTAACAACATAGTTCAGTTCATCAATATGTAGACTACTCATGCAGCGACGACGACAGGGAACATAAAATACTGACTTTTTGACCAGTAATATCTGGTCATAACATCCAGGAGAATTCGAGTAAATCTGCCATATCCAACAACCTAATATGGGCATAAATTGGCATGTTTGTAATTTTCTAAACAGATTTTATGGAGGCCTATTACCGATATTTGAACATATTTGCTTCACTAACATGTTATGTTAAATATATTTAATTTTCCAAAGGAAAATAATTGTTGCTAATAGTAGTTGTTCCATCTAATATAGTAGTTGTTCCATAATTTCAGTTGTTCCATCTATTCACACTTTCGACTGTAGATCATATTTTAAATTGTGAGCATACTCCAGAATTATTACACCTTTCTGGATTTCAGAAAGTATGAAGGATTTAACGAAATTTGTGAAGGCAGTAAAAATTAGTTTTGGTGTTATTTGGTGCAGCTGTTAGTCATTTATCAAAATGAAATACTGCAGAATGTTAACTGTGGTTTCCCTAAATATCTACTGCAAACTCAATATGAAATATGCTTTTAAAATATAGGCCTACCACTGAGTAGATTATAGATTGCAGGCTATTTAACGTTTTTGTTAAGGCTGTAACACAAAAATGCAAATAAGATACCATTGCATTTTGTTTGAATAACAAAATTACCCATTATTATGGAAATCAGAAAAGATATCGGTCATACCAGTGTTATCTATTACAGTAGTCAAAAAATACAAAGTCTAACGGGTGAAATAGTAGCCTACAGCGGCCGATGAAGAAGGTTTTTGGTTCCGCTATAAATATTTCTAAATAGCCAAAAGATAGCGGGATTAAGAGTTAGGCCTACGGTACTTTTCGAAAGACAAATATAGAAATTATATTAAATTATTTCAAATTTAAACGCATCGTAGGCCACTTTTCAACTTCAACATTATAACGGCAAATTATAATAATTAACAGCTTAACAACCCAGTGCCATTTCAGAACACAAACAATTAAATATGCGATTAAAGAAACATTCAGCGTCAGGGAATTGGTGATTAAATAGCCTATTTTAAAATACATTTTCCAAAAGAGAAACTACTTAAATTGTCCAAGTATCGTATTTTGTGTAGGCACATAACATAAACTATATCATAGAACACGGCAAGACTGTTGCACTGCGCAGGGAAGCCTATGAAGAAACAAGTTACTTATGAATGCAAACTTTTGGCGCTTCTCTTCGTCATGCAAGGACATGTTTGTAGTTTTTGCTGATAATGCGCAATAAAATGCCTTACCTTTATGCAGTCTTATAGAGAATAGAGGGAACAGCTTTCTCGGCAGTGTTTAGGCCGACTGAAGGGTTCCTCTCTGGATCTGCTCTGAATAGCTCCCGTGGGCCCCCCGCTCACAGTGTTTATTGAGATGTGTATTGGGACCCCCAGACCGTCATGTTGCTGAGAATGAATAATTTAGGCCTGGTTAGATTGAGAGCTCTTCGCTGAGAGCATCAGGAATGTGTACACCTGAAAATGGGTGATTTATGATCTGGAGATTTTAGACAAGCGTTTGTTGTTTTAACGTCAACGCTTTAAATTAGCATAGACGTTTTACTTTTCATTCAACTGCAGTAGCTTATTTTCAAAATCTTTAATAGTAGCATTCAGTTTTACAATTTCCTCCACTCCACCCTTGTTCTGTCTGCCTCATTAATCATCACTATATGAGAGTATTCATGTTAAACTGTTCGTTTGTGTTTTACCCAAAGTAAATATTCGGTCATTGTGATCTGTGCGCGCTGTGACATGACTTTCATGGATAGAAACACACTCTCACACACACGTCTGTCTGTTGCATACCTCTCTTTGTTTTGATTGCTCTTCTATAAATGAGATTGTCTGAGCTATAGAAGTCTTTTATCGGCTATACATGCATCAGTGCAGTTAATGATGGACAACAGACAAGGCCTAACAATAGTAACAGTGTAAATACTTCCCGAGAAAGAGAATACATTAAACTGGAACTAGATAAAAAAGTTCGTCAAGACAAACTTTAAGTTGGCTTGAGAAAGCCTGACCAGAAAGTCTGAAAAAGTTTGAAAAGTTTGAAAAGTTTAAGACGTTTAAAAAGTTTTAAGTTTGACGGTTTTCAGTCTGAGATAGATAGATAGAGTTTGAAGATAGATAGATAGATAGATAGATAGATAGAGTTTGAATATAGACAGATAGATAGATAAAGTTTGAAGATAGATAGGTAGATAGATAGAGTTTGAAGATAGATAGATAGATAGATAGATAGATAGATAGATAGATAGATAGATAGATAGATAGATAGATGAGTAACTATGGGTTAGAAATTGTATAGAATTCTAGTATATTTAGATTTTATAAGTTTAAATAAGTCTAAGAGTTCAGAGTTGATTAATTTATTGGTTTAAGAGTTTATAATGAGTTCATGAGTTTATATGTTGTTGGGGCAAAATGAAATCAACTCTCATCAGCATAAGAGACGGTGTCCACACAGCAATTCTAAGAAAACATGCATATATGGGCATACAGAAGCAATGTTAATGAATTTTTCCACCACAACATCTATGTGTTTATGATTTTTAAAAGAAGTTTACAATAGTTTAAAGTTTAAATTAGTTAGAAGTTTAAAGTTTGATGGATGGATAGATAGATGGAGCATATTTTAAAATCTTCATAACTTTTATAGCAACAAGAAAATTATATTTAATTATATTTATAACAGCTAATGTGATGATCAACGTGCGTTGTCACAGTAACCAGGTGAAGGAAATGAGGGAAATAAATTGCTAAATTTCCCTGCATCTTAAACTTTAAAAATGTTTTTAAAAATCCCCCTATTAAATCAACTTTGTTTTTAATGACAAAATGCATTTCTTTTTTTTTTTTTTTTTTTTCTTTTTTTTTTTCAGCATTGCATTTCTGATAAATCTGACAGTTGTAATGTACCAGAAAAGCGTCGAGCACCAATCACACAAGTCTTTGTTGAGCTCATAATGCAATAACCAATCAGATTACCGATGAAGAAACGAACTACGGGTTATTTTTGCTGCGTTCACATGTGCTATTCACCTCAGTCAGTCAGTCATGACCTCTGACTGGATTCTGCCAATTCGCTCGAGGAAAAGTATAGATACGATGTAAGTAAGATAATAATTTATAATCCTTTTGTTTTTTTTATGCAATGTCTTGTTTTTCTAATGCATAAAAAGCAGTTAACTGATTCCTAAGTGGTTCTTGTAATACAGGTATTACATTTTCCCTCTCACATAAAAAATGTTTAATATTCTTTTAATTGACGATATTCATTATAACAATATGAAGAGCAATAATCGGCAGAAATGATGTTTTTTTTCAGTTATTAGTCAAATAAATTGCTATCATAAGCGCTTCAACCTTTCTGGGAATGCTGTGTTAAATACATGCAACATCTTTTGTGTCAAATTCTTCCAAATGAATCAGTCATTTCCAATACTCACTTGGAGTTAATAATAATTTATTAGCCTATCTATTAAGAATTAATTAACAATGCTTTGTTTTTAAACATAACGTTAAAACTATAAATATAAATCATTAAAACTGTGCGTTAAATGTGAAATTAAAACTGCCACTAGGTGTCAGCAATTCATTTTTATTAAGCGAGTCACTGAGATTAAACAGATTCATTCAAACAGCTTATTTATTCATGAACGAAGCAGCGAGTCGAGTCATTGATTCATTCGCCAACCGATTCGTCTAAAAATCTGAATGATTCATCCAATAAGACACCACGTGGAGTCCAAGTTAAACCATGCTGTCACTTGTTTGGAATTATTTTTGTTTACGAAATATAAGCAAAAACGGATAACCATGTGTCTAAAATGTAAGTAATTACTAATAAAACATCATTTATAGAACTGTTGTATAAAATCGCTACTCTTTGAGATGATAATAGATAAATTCATCTGTTAAATTATATAAATATTTTTATAGAGGCATTTTTGCCTCTAATGTTGAATTCTAGGGGCTTTCATTCTCGACCAAATCAAGTAGTGAAAGCGTACACTATGAAAGTAAATACACGGGGCAACTTTTTGAGCAATGTTGCTAATAAATGGGCATCAAATTTGGATAATTTAGATCGGTCGTAGGCCTGTTTATGCCTGTTTACACACTGACAGCAACACTATCCAGAAAGATTTTATTCATTAATTTATTTAAACACTATTATTATTATTATTATTATTATTATTACTGTTTTTTGTGCTTAGTTGATAAAACAACAGAGCTGTAAACATCTGGGGGTTTGACCTGCCACAAGATGGCACTGTTTGCAACATTCCTGATGCTTCGAATCTTTTCCTGAAACA